>NW_028297117.1:283342-583342 GCF_055798465.1 Pogonomyrmex barbatus | reverse complement strand
TTTATATTAGTAATTTTCAAAAACATTAAGTTTTCATTTCAATTTTTTTGATATATCTTTCTCAATAAGAATAGAAAAGCTCACAAAAAATGCTCAATCTTATATTTATGTAATAAGAATATACGTTTTTTATGTGTGTTTTTTACTTATCTATCTCTCTTCTTCTTAAATTTTACCAGGATTAAATATCTAAATCAGTACATGAAAATCATATATACACATACATAGTATATGTGTATATATATATATTCAGAAACTTTTTAATAATATATTACAACACATAACATATTACAACGCAATTATGAAAACGATCTCCGCAACAGCCGCTCATGAAGTGAGTACAGCAAGAGAATTAATCGACATAACGAAAAACCAACAACAATAATTTCGATATATATATATATATATATTATAATATTAATAATATTCGATATATATTCGATATATTCGATATTCGAGTATCGACTTAACATGCCTTCTTTAAACATGGATAAAATTAATAATAAAATATCAGAAGTTACACCAATAAACTTTGCATGCCTCACTAAAATATTTAAAAAAATATTAATATTTTAAAATATTAATGTTAATATTTGTAATTAATCACATTTAATGTTGCCTAACACTTACTCATAGAAACCTTAAAATTTACGTAATGTTATTTATAAAAAAAATTATCGTATTTGAAATCTTCTAAGTATTTCTATTTTTCGAAATTATATTTCAATGGATTACGTGCCAATGAATTGAATGATTCTAACTACTATCTGCTCAGTCAAATAAAATGAAAAATACACATAAATAATTTGAAATAAAAAAACACGAAATAAAAAAAGAGATAAAAGATATCATCAATAATTTGCTGATGATAAAGAATAAACAATTATTATCATATTAACAGCACAACACAAAATGCAATCGATTTGAAATAGTATTACATAATATTATCATAACAATTAAATTTACGCTCAAAATTTCTCAAGATGCTCGGGCAAATCTTTCAGTTCAAGAAAATTATAGTATCGCGATTGAAAATTCTTCTCGGCTAATTAGCTAAATTTATTAAATTCCGATTGTTATCGCACGAGAGTGGAGGAAAAGTGGAGAGTGTCAGGGAGCCGGTATGTAATTTTCCATGCATACGGGGAGACGCGAGCGCCGGTTTAATGGACGGTGCAACGTACAACGATCGTATCCGGTTTCTGCGATACGCAAGAAGATCGACGGATAAGGTAGCTCAATAATAAAATAATGGCACTTGCACGCGATCTGCGAGATATACGCGCCTGTTTTACGTTGCATGCACGAACACATTGTGGTTCTGCCATTGTGGGGATCATTTCTTCGATTCAGATACATGTAGACCCTATTATCGGGTACGATCGTAGTTATTGGACTTGAAGTTCCCTCGACTCACTCGAAAGATTTGCCCGAGGCCGATGAGAATCTTGATCTCAACTATTACCAGTAACTGGTAGAATATTATCAGCTGTACGAAAGCTGTACATGGGAAAATGAAATTAAAATTTTGTAATAACATGTTTATCTCGAATAAATTATAAACGCATTACTAAATACGAGAACGAGAATTCAAGTTTTGTACGGAATTAAACTGATTAAAATTATTAATATTGTAGCTTTATCATGTTTCGAATCTTATTTCTTGGAAATTTCGTTGATGTCTTATGATGTTTTTGTACAGATATTCGATAAATTAAGGTTATCAATTTTAAGGTTAATATTTACATTAATCTGTTTTAGTCTATCTATCATAAGATAATGGATTTCTAGAAAATATCATGGAGGATGTTGTTTATCTGTATTTATGCTCTTAATTTGACACACATACACACACACACACACACACACACACACACACACACACACACACATTTATGAATTTATATAATTTTTGTTTATATCCATTATCTAATTAAACAAAAAAATATGTCACATTCATTGATATGATGCGCGGCAGCAAAATTATAACTATGTTGAAGCTGCGTTGAAGCTGCTATAAAAGAGAAATATGCATATAAAAATTACAGTAAAAAAATAGTAATAACAATATTGTAGAAAAAACAACTAAAATAACTAATATATATAGAAATGAATATTATGTGCATGTAAATTATAAATTATTAATTCTAGTAACAAAATAAATAAAAAAATAATAATTTATTCATTACATTGTTGCTAAAAATGTTAATTATAATAATTAATCACATTTAATGTTGCTTAAGGTAACACTTACTCATACTTAAAATTTACGTAATGTTATTTATAAAGAAAATTATCATGTTTCAAGTCTTCTAAGTATTTTTCGAAATTGTGTTTCAATGAAATATGTGGCAATAAATTGAATGATTCTAACAACTATCTGCTCGAGTTCTATCACGTGAATAACATATAATAGTCTTGTAACGAGCCGTTATCAAAACAATCGATCAAGATTGTCGGTTGATTATTGTCATTCCGAAATCATTATTACGAAAAGCATTCAATATGTATTACAGTTTCTCATAAGTTAAATTATAATAATACATGATACATAATTCTTATTCTTTGTTGTTTAATTTAAACAAATAAATTGTAATGTTTGTTCTGAAATATATGTTTCGATAAATTATCATTGATCATTAATAAACGTAATCGTTAATTGCGGAAATTCATAAATCAATATTTGTCAAGAGTTATTGTGCTCGGAAGTAATAGGATACAGCGATTCGTGTCGTTAGCTTTATTCGTCGAGTCTCAATATTTAAATGATATTAATAATATAAATGTTATGATCATCGTAACACATAGATATCACAGCTGTCAACTAAGTTAGTCTATAATAAAATATTTAATATTTTATGAAATAAATATGTTAAATATTGTTTCTTCAATTTCAAATAATATATTATTTTTTTCAAATTTTATATCATCAATGTAAAATAATATTCTGTTATCTCAATAATTTGTTGATGATTTATATGTCTTATTTAGTGTTATCAAAAATTAAATAAAATACATTTGAATCAAAAGTTCAAAACATAAAAAAATGCAATGTGTAATCAAATTCAAATTTCATTTAAAAAAAAAATCAAATTAAATGTAAAACATTTTATAATTTTACTTATCTTTTTCTTTTAAATTCTTAAAATTAAACAATTTCTTTCGTTCGCTCTTTAGCATGTACACAATTGGAATAAAATTATAATAAATAATTTCTAAAAATATTTTTCTATTAAAACGCTATACTTTAGCCGTACTCTGATATATTTTACATTAATTAGAAAATATCACGTATTATAAATGTTTAACTTATATAACATAACATGTCGATACAAAAGTTTCGCTGTCAATTTAGTGCCTGTGCACTTTAATAGATCGAATACACTTGATTACACGGTCGTCAAACGATAACAAAGTTTCTTGGAAATCGATTTGTGGCGATCAGTAATTAACGACAAACGCATTTTTAGATTCTCATATGTGCGCTGCTGGTTTCGTAAAGCCGATATATTTCGGCATATTGCTCGTGGCTCTGGTTATTACGATAAATTGGATATACAAAGGCACCTGCTGCCACGTGGCTCGATATAGCACCAACTCAATGCAGCTTTATGCATGATATGCGAGTAACTCCGCGTTTCCCGTAAACGTAATGGTAATCCGGTAAAGCTTTCATCCTAAAACGGCCCTATTAAATATTCCATCCTTCTCTCCCGCACGTCTCTCTCCTTTTCATTTACCAAACTTTTCTTCCTCTCCTTTCGCTTATTTCACGCGATTGTACCGTCTCTTGTCTCAAACCAATTACGATAACTTGTTCGTGAAATAAAACGAAATTCAATTAAAAAAAAAAAATACACTTTCTCTCATTACTTCTACTATCTATTAGCTATATTAGTTATCGCAAATCATATACATGTATGTATGATTGATTTGTTGTAACAGACAAATGTTCATATACAATAAAATACTATTCAATTATTGGATATATTCAAAATATAGCTTCGACGTAATCAAATACAACTCGATGCAATTTGATCTGTTGACCGCACATTTTTCTATTCAAAAAGAGAGAAGAATAGGACTTGTGTGTATTATATTTACGCTTTTGAAATTTTTCAATTATGTTCCATTATTCTGATTCCGTGAAAAATAAAAGATATTCCATGAAAAATAAAAGAATAAAATAAAATTCAGTATAATAATAAACACAGAGAGTATGTATAAAATCTTCTTAATCGTTAAATATCTTTTTAATTGATTTTTGTTCATTTCTATCATCATATAATAATCATATAATAATCATATAATAATCATCATCATTGTGTTAGATAATTATACGGAACAATGACACACTTGATATTAATAAATTTATAAATTCTAACTGAAGAAATACATATTTATTTTTTATCAAATATCTATTCGATTAATCTTGTACACGTATCTAGATTTATCTTATTGCAATTTGCAGCACGTTCGCTGCAAATTGCATCTTACATCTTAGGAAATATCTTCGCCGCGTAATTAAGTAATTAACGATTTTGATGTGCCAGGCGCCGTCTGTAGACAACTAGAAACTAGTTTTACACTCACCAACTCGTGATTTCTAACGCAAGCGAGAGCACTTTAATTGGAAACCTTACGACATACGTCACCCGGTATATCCACGGGTGTCATTAGGAAAGTGCTGAAGTAAGTGCACAAGGTAGTTGCTATCTCCACATTTCCACGCATTTTCCGGCTTTATAACTGTTATTGGCTCAATAATTACGGTGCTTACATATTTTACTTATTCACATTTACACACACACGCGCGCGCGCGCGCGCACACGCACACATTGCAGAATTTTCGCGAAACAATGTTTCGAGAAAATTAGTAATTTAAAAAAAATAGCACAATATAATGTTACAATTTTATCAGAATTTTATTAAAAATATAAATAAAACTTAAGTCACAAATTATATTTCTAAAAGTAAATCTTTCAAAATTACTTCACATATTCATTTGAATGTGACATTACATTATCTATTAAATTACCTATATTAGATTCGATTTTTAATCTACTAATAGCCTTTTTTAGAAAGTAAATAAATTTTTAAAAGGTAAATTAAATTATTATTATAAAAATTTAAATTAAAAAGATTCTAAATACCATTTTTTTTTAAATGCCTTTAATCCTCATAAGTAAATGATTAATTAAATTATTTCACAAATTATCATTAAAATGACAATATGCACTTATGTATTAAAAGAAATCGAATAACTTTACACAGGATACAGTATCGAGTCATTTATTATTCTTTGATTTCATGCTTGAGGCTTTTGATCATATTTGTCGTACATGCGCGTGTCTTTTTCAAAAATTTTTATTTCAACAATCATTTCTTATCTCAACAAAATATTATCATGTTACAAATATTTATCTACAAAAATATATTTACGTAGCAGATTTTAGTCGCGAAATTCGTGAGTTATTTCTACTGAATCTTTCGAGCATTCTAGCTATGCCTGCTTTTTCGATATGTCGTGACTATGCGTGAGAAAATTTTTCTGCAGACACAGACACTCTTACGGTTCAAAGTAAACAGTATAGAAAATAAAATGCCTCGCGGAGGGTTTCTGCGAAGGGACTTTTTGCCGGGCGTTCTTCTGCTGCTCCCGTTGCTGGATTTTGCGACGGATTTTCAGTTCTGCCTCGTGGAGAATTGGTTCAAAGGTCTCTGCGTTTGCTCACCCTCCATGCAATTCTGTCGCTATTCCCTGTGCTATGTCAAAAAGGAGAAAAGAGAGGAAGGGGGAGGGAGAGAGGAGAAAGGGAGGGAGAGAGAGAGAGAGAGAGAGAGAGAGAGAAAGAGAGAGAGAGAGAGAGAGAGAGAGAGAACTGCTGAGCGTTGAGCGACCACTTGTTGCTACTCTTCGATCCGACTCGACCGCTTGCATTTACCTTTTTGTCTCCTTTGCGTCATTCGAGAGAGAGAGAGAGAGAGAGAGAGAGAGAGAGAGAGAGAGTGTGTGTATGTGTGAGAAAGGGAAGGAAAAAAAAGGATGGATGGAGAAAGATGGATGAAGAAAAAGCCGCAAGGAATGAAATAGGATATTATTAACCTAAACATCCGGGCATATATATCATTAAGACACGCAATGTTTTATATGTTTAATAATGCTTAGTAAATGTGGCATTTTTCATTAATACCTTCGTATGATGATATACTAACAATTTGAAATACTAATTTGAAATACTAATAACGCTTACGGAAAAAAAAAATAATTAGATATGTAAATTTTTAATTTAATAATTTCTGAATTTATATTTAAGTTGAATTTATATTTTTATTTCCTAATTCTACTTGATATCTGATTATTACAACCATAATTTAGCCATTAAATAAAATATCGCCAGATAATTTGTAGAATTTTAATTTTTTTTATAAAGATAAATCAGTTGAAGATGCAAATTTGACATTTTGCTAAAAGGATATGGGATATTACGTCAGATGAAATCGTCAGTAACATAACAAAAGTGTAAGATGTTTTTTCGTTTTGAAATAAGATAAATTTCTCTCAATTCCAATATATCAAGATGACATGTTTTCGTATGATAATCATTGCTAAACTGGACGGATGCATACAACGCGTCAATGCAAGAGCATATTCGTATCTAATAGTAGTGCAGCCGGCCGAAATCGATGGTGAAGCAATTTGCCGGGCGTTTACGCGACGTATTAATGCAATTTGCATGGCTGTACGGTTCGAACGGCTCGACGGGCTTCATGGTACGAGTCAATACACCCGATTTCACGTAGGTCGTTTTTATCGAAGTTCCGATATGATTTGCTGGTATACACATATGAACTGCGGACCACATTTATGTCTTTCCCGAGCCGTCATAAAGTATCTCGTAAGATTTTTCGTCTAATAAATAAATTAGTGACAATAAAATAGAACATTAAGAAAGACGCATAGACGTCAAAAGTTTTGTGACGCTATCTAATAATTTAGACATTTATACATTGTGTAATGATGTTCAAATTAATAATACGTACAATATATGCGAGTACATTAAATCAAATAATAAATATTTCTTAATAAATATTTCTTAATGTTCCTATTGATAAAAAAGCATCGTTTGATAAATTTGCTAATAAAAAATTAACACTATTAATAATATATCTAACATTGCAAAGACTTCTAATTTTTATAAGTTATTTTTTTATAAATGATAAAAAAAGGAATTCTTTGTCGTTTGTTCTTCATGATGTTATCAAATCATAACATATTTTTAATTATACTCCCTTTCACAAGTCGCTTATGAAAATATTTTTATAAACCGGACTTTATCGAATCGTGATTAATAAATTAAAACATTACTAGTTAGTTATTTTTTAATTACTCGCTCAATTTCACTGAATAATTTATCGACTAGCAAGAACCGGACATAAATCGATTTTGTAAGCAAATATTTACTACGAAGAAAGCAGATGCTACGAACACTATCAATGCCGTGATCAAATTATAAAATTACTAATAAAAATCCAATACTAAATTAATAATAATAACGAACATTTATTAATAATAAGAGGAAGAGAGGAAATGATTTAAAAATATTTTATTATATAATAGCAAGATATAAGTTAGAATAATAAACAAATTAAATAAAACACAATTAAATATTTCATATAAAGTATGTTGAACATCAAAATTATGTTGATTTAAATACAAAAAAATTTTTTATGTCTTTCAATATCAATCATTACACATACACATTATTAATAAACATCGTCCGTTATTATTGTTATGTGTCGAGGGGATGGTTTAATATTCGCACTCGTAGTTTCGCATTTATTAAGTTTATTGTTTATTTGTCGAATAGTTTACAAATATACAGTTCACAAGCCCTTCACGCACGTTCTCGCATTGTCTGTCGTACGCATATTAAAGTGTATAAGATTGTCACAATGTTCTTTGCACTCGCGGCCACGCCTGGGGGGCCGTCGCCCTGAGCCGCGCTGCGCGATGACGTTTAGGGAATCGTCCCGGAATCGCACTATACAAACATATCGCAAAGGCACGACACGCCTGGAGAAGCTCAGTCTCTGAGTCGCACTGCTTGACAAACTGATTGACTTCTATTTCTTGGTCGCCGATTATCGCAAAAATGAGAGCGATCCGCCGAAGACCGCGATTTACATACGTTTTTCATTCGCCACCTTTCGACTTATCACAGACGAAAATTCCGGTGGTGAAAATTGCGTCTCGACCGTATTGTCGCCGAGGATATTTTGCGAGACGTATGACGGCGAGATCAGAACCGGCTTCTTTCAAGTTCCCGCTGGCCGATTTTCAATAATATTCATGTGTTTGCCTGTGTGTGATTACCGACGTGTTTGAGTTTATTATTTTAGCCGACTAATCGTGCACAATGTATAGATATTGTAGTTAACAATTATTCTTATTCCATGTTGTTAATACTTTATGCTTCTAATATCTTCGAAATCAATTATTTTTCTCTATATGATACAAAACTTATAAATAATAATTTAATAATTAAAACAAAATATAGTTACATTACATAATATATTACTAAGCATATATAATACATTATTATAAGCAATAATAATGATGATTTCTTGAATTTCTTTTCAACTAAATTGAAATAGCAATAGAAAAAGATTTGTCTTACAACGCAAATTTAAAGCTTCTTGAAATGTAGAATTGCATTAGACCACAGTAAGAAGAGAAAACTTATTTAAAAGACAATCTACTTACAATTTTCTTCTCGAGCTGGTTCTCTAGAATCGAGATCTAATACCAAATTTTAAAATAAATCTATGGAAAATAATTTTTTTTACAATAAGGTCAATTCTTCTATTTTCATAAAAGAAAAATGCAAGAAAAAAATATATTAGTGCAAAGGATCTCATAAAATGTCATAATTCTTAATTAAAAAAATCTATAATTTTTCAAATTATTATTCTGTATTCAGGATTCAATGAATGAGACTGCAAATTAGAGCAAATTTTTATAAATTACAAAGGAAATGAAATACAAAAAAATATCTTAATTAGTTCAATAGTATCTTATAGAAAAACTAACAAAGTATTAGAAAAAAATTTTATATTTGCGCATGTGTATGTGCTAGTTACTTTTTTGAAACATTAAATCAAGAAGATATATATATATATATATATAATTTATATATGTATATATGTATATACAAAATAAAAAAACCATATATTTCAATTATTAAATCATTTTATACTTTTTTATTATTATATTATATTTATTATTATTATATTATATTATTATATTGTATTTATTATCTACATTTTAACTTCATTATCGTAAAAAACTAATTAAGAGCTGTTTCGATATACATAAGAAAAATATATTTCTCTAGCTTTCATAATCAACATTAGGGATTAAAAATTACATTTATTTATTATCTCTTAAATAACTTTTTTATCATTTTTAATTCTTATATATTTTAAATCCTTTGTCTTAAAATTTTTGCACCTTATATTCATTGTCATGTTGTAGCAATTAATTAATTCTCATGTGTTTAGCTTCATTAATACAAGAATAACAGTTCGATACAGCACGGAGCAACTAATTCTGTTATTAAATTTAGTTTCCAAATCGATAACGTAAAATTTTGACAAGTAATACTTGCGCACATATGCATAATGTTAAATATCTTATGGTGTTTTTAATAAAACGATACAATCTCTTGGAAAAGATACGATGACAGCGATCTCATCGTGGTTAACGACTTAATTACGATTTCAGCAGTATATTGTCTCTTCTCAAGATATATCAACTGGATTTACAGTTGCTACTCTCATTTTTAAAACATAACTAACGAATCAGATATTACGCTACGTCCATCGACCCTTCGTTCTTTATCGTGAACGTTAGATCACTCCGCGTTATGTCGAGCTGCGGCACCAAATCGCATTCTCATACGGTGTACGTGTCGCATCCTCGGTAAAATTAATTGCCTATAAAATGAAACGGCTATTTTTACGATCCTGAGGATGTCCAATTACGGGGAGAAAAAGAAAGCGAGCGTATAGCAGGAGTATCGCACGAGAATAAAAATATAACAATGGACCGTAGATATTTTGTGTCTCACAATTTCATCTTTGCTCGACGACGATTGATTGCCCGATGCTAATAGTGATAATAAATAGTGACAATTCGTGCGTTCTAATGAGAGAATTTTTTTGCAAACACTACATATTCTCGGAAATTTATTAATCTTGCAATAAAATTATCTATATTATGTATTTATATCGTTTCACATATAATTTGTATTTTTAGCTAATTAAACGAGTTTGTTGAAAATGGATATTTCTAATATCTCCATTCGTAAACTATTTAAGAAGTCGATTAAAGAATATAAAAAATATACACCTAATAATCAATAACAGCGAAAGCTGAGTGATTTCACATCAGCCAGAGCAAGCCGATTATTGGCGGACAGGTGCTTCGCGGTTTCCGATAAAACTCAATGGCACGTCGCTTCCAGTAATCGACGATGATAGATTAATATCGCGACCAGGATATTCGCAGATAGCACGCAGAATGCGATATTAATTCAGAATGACGACGCACGCATTGACAGTGACATACGTATTGCCAGTTCGATTGCCGGTTCACCGGCCATTTTTACGCGCGGCGGCTTTCCGCTTCGGTCGGAATGCTCGGGTAGGTAGTATCTCCTTCCCGCGAGGATTTCTCTGTGAGTGTCGATCGCGTTTCCCCAGGGTTCGAGTCGATGTCCGGCAATTATTTATCGCCGCCCTATCATCCGCTCTACAGTCCGCCCCTCAGTTCGCAAAGCGGTCAGGCGATTCGATCCTCAGCGGAACTTTATAAATCGTTTATAAGCCGACGCGCTCTTATTTTCGATGCGGCGAATTATTTATTATAAAAAAATCTGCTACAATTTGGAACAATAAATTGATTGATATCTTAAGACAACGTATATCTATCCTGATTATTATTAGAATCAATGTCAAATTAATCTGATGATTTATTCGTCGGCATAATTCGTCACAAAGAAACGTGTTTAATTCTAATTTGAGAAATCGGTTGAATATAAAAGTAAAAATAGACTGGTAGGGAAATAAACTGGCTGTAAAGGCCATTTCTAGTGTTTCCCCTTATATGTGACATTTGATATATAAACATGACGTATATACTCGACATCGCTGCGTAATGCGTTTCCAGAACCGTATAATATGCGACCGCCTACGGTGAGCTCTCGTAGTGTGTTTCTCGAAGTTGCCTGACATACTCGACAAAAGATGAAATATTGGGGACACGCGTACTCGGAGCTGAACAAGCTGCGTTGTTGAACGTAAAACCATTTGTCGCGTTGGGCAACCGCGCCAAATATGTAGTCGCTGTACCAACTACCACTTTTCACCTCGATACAAAAAATGGTAGGTATTTGCAGTAAATGAGTGTTAATCAAATACATTATATGTATAAATATGTCGCATCGTGAATAAAGATAATTAAGTCGCCCAGACTTGTTTGTTATAAACCGGAATATCATCCTTTCAGTATAAAACATTTCAGCAAGACTTTTGTAATAATCTTCAGGACTCTCTCTCTCTCTCTCTCTCTCTCTCTCTATATATATATATATATATATATATATATATATATATCTGGATAATGTCACTTCTAGAAAAATATATCTATGATAAATCTGCTCTAATATTCTGCTGAATTAATGCTAAGCTAGTATTCTATATACAAGTGTAAATTAAATATTATAGATTTGGAATAAATATCAATGAATAGTATATAAATTAACAAATATATATATATATAATATTTTTATACAATAATAAAGATTAAGCAACAATATATATACTATGAAACAGTATAGCATTATAATGAGAATCAGGCATAATGTTCGTTATGGATAATTATTCGCTTTCCCGCAATTATTCGTCCCGCCAGAATGCTGGCTTTAGTTTAAAGTTGTGGATGGATCTCTCAGGATTGTATATAATACTTGCTCGGTAATTTTAAGGATCCCGGTAAATAGTCTCTGTGCAAAATGGCCGCGAGGGGATAAGGGAAAAGAGCAGTAGAAGCGAAAGCCGAGATAGATAACGGTAACCGGTGCTAATTTATTTGCCTTATCCTATTTCGCCCACCAACGTGCTCGCGCCGCTGTGGATGTTTCCTGATTACGTACCATTGTTTTCATCCTCAACAATGTACGTACTCGGATTAAAAGCATGAAATGGCATCATTGTAATCTTTTATTGTGCGGTAATACACGATTTGTACACTACTGGATTTTAATCTCGTTTTAAATTGCTGCATTTTAGTTCGTCAAAAAAAAAAAATTGAGCGAAATATTCGTCGCAGGTTCTTTTAAGAAATACATATTTCCTTTTTTGGCACTAAGATGCACGATGCAGAATTTTCAAAGCAAGTCAGTGTTATTACGTTAGTCATTTTCGCACTCTCATCTAAACAGCTTGAAATATACGGAGCTGTCCTCTTAGGTGATTACTCTTCACTTCATATTTCAAACTGACGTATAAGCTCGTCACTTCACATCAAGTTCACTGAACTTTTCGCTAGAATATGGTAGCACGGCTATTTATACTTACCACATTTCTCTCGTTTTATAACAGAGAAGTTAAGTAGGTCATCATCCTTTATTAACGAGCTGTCAACATTATGTTCGCGCCGCTAGTTGATAATTAAAACTTACCGACAAATTTCATTTCATTTTATTATGTAATCCTCTTATGTAATCCTCTTATGTAAAACTCTCTTATAGAAAACAAAAAAGTGCTGAACCAATCTTTATATACTCAATATTACATGTAACATATAAATTGTTCTTATCGCATGTAGACAGACATCACATTTAACATCAAAACAAGAAATTAATATTTGATTTACTCGAAAAGCCGCTGGGACATGTTGTTTATTAATAATTTGTATTGCTATATGAATTTACGAGAACACATCGTTAATATACTACAAGTTCTGCATTCGATGCAATAGTATAACTCGTAATTTATTTATGTACATATAACTATGTACATATAACGTTTGACATATTCACATACGTTTAACGTAGAAGATCTGCAATTTTATCGATTCGGATTTCGGATTTGTATATAATTAATACTTCCATTTTCTTTTAACGTGCACATGCAATTTTACTTACCATACAATTTGATGATTGATTGAGCATTTAACAACGAAATATATTCCATTTCTGTCTCTTACAGAAGCTTATTCAAAAGCTTACCTGAAAAAAAAGAAAGAAATTGTAATTATACATTCAATAATAAAATAAATACTGTAAAAAGCCGTAAAACAGCAAACAGTATGCAGCGTGCAACATAGTAGAATTAAATTCATTTGATTTTTCTGTACAAATTATTTTATGTTCGATAATAAGAGTTTACGATATTTAACGATTGCGCTTTAATAAATCTTGTTAAATTCCACATGGTAAATAAAAAGAAGTAATAATAAGAACGAGAATTACTCGTGTAGTGGGCGTGCGTTATCGCAAAGAGAAGGCATTTAGGAACAATTAATTCGAAGTTTGAACATTTAATTCAATCAAGGCAATAAGCATGCCCAATATCCATATTGGCCGTTATTAATTACTAATTGATCCCGTTGTACGATATACCAAGTTATAGATACAATCGATGTCTCTTCAGTTGGTATAATTAGTTGCCAAAGGATGAGGTGTCTGGCGAGGATCATTAAGAATTTATTTATAACTAGTACAATGGGTCCTTGCCGATCTCCAGCAATACCGCATGATTCCTTTCGAAGACTCAGTCCCAACCTACCCCGCTATTCATTCCGCCATTTCCGCATCGTTAAATCCAATGTGGCCGATCACTAACTTGTATTTCTGGATTTTAATTAGATATTCTCAAAAATGAGATTAAATTACGATCCTACTAAATGTTTTATTTTTGCATTGTTCTTACTTAAATTATTAAAAAGGATTAAATATTTTAAGACCAGTATAAGAAATATTGGATTTTAAATCCTCTTAATTTAAATTTGATTTATCATATTCGTGTATTACAGTAAAATAAAAGCAAATATGATTGATATGTGTCGGAAGTCTTTTCATTGTTATTTACATCAAAATAATAAAAGCGGAATACATTAATAATCCCTTCAAGAGAAACAAACAAGGAAAGATAGAGTTTCATAAAAATTACTGTCTTTCAACTGTAAGCCAATTAGAGCAGCAACTCATATTCAGTTTCGTGTTCATCAAACAGATAAGAGATAAAAAGTTTACTACGTTTAATAATTAAACAAGTTGATTCTTTTAATATAATTTTTAACAAGCTGTATTGACAAGTTGTTATTGTAAAAAAATCTATCGATATTCAAATGGAAACACGTAACATCTAATTAGAATACAGGATATCGAATACATACTCATATACGTACTCATGGAATGAATGTACAAACAATTCGAAAAGTTGTTTGATTTGAATCAATCTTTGCGTAAGTAATACCGAAATCATTGGAAAACCGCTGAATGTGCTATTCTTCAGACTAAAGTGTGCAGATACTTTGTAGTCTTCTGGGTCCTCATTGTCCGTCTGATTCTCGGGTGCCAAGGGTCGACGCTGGATGATGCTAGAAAAGCAGACAATCAGACACGCTCCGAATGCCAGCCAAGATTGTAAACTAGTCTTTCTCTCTCTTTTCTATATCTTATTTCAGTCACCGTTCCTTCATTCCTTCTTTCGTCGAATCCTCGACGTGATCGTCTCGAATGTACGCGTATTACTTTCCGCTTCCATGTAACAGGGAAATCTGCCAACTAACAAGATACCGACCGCCAGGATGAAATGTATTGTCGAAAAAAGTTATACCGGACACATAATCAACTGTGTATTAATATATCGTTGAGAGTTGTGTTACTTGTTTGTTCAGGACTCATAGAAACGATTCATCGCGAGCTGTTGAAAACCACACGCTGAATTATCATCGGTCATCGTTCATTATCAAGCGCCTCTTGTGTGTAAGCAGCTACATAAAACCGCAGATGGGCTTAATGAACGACTTGCCGAAAGTTTCAGGGATCGGTGAAATCCCCGGAGAATCGTGCATCTGTACCGACGGAATTCGGGCTTAGACTATAAGGATCTACGTAATGTGGTTTAATGCGGTATCCTTGTCCTCATCCTAGCTATACTCTCTCGAGATACAAGCCTAGTTCTGGTCTGGGTGAAGTGAGTTTACGAGAAATCGATTCGCCGAAGAGGATTACGAGACGCGAAAGGCAGCGGTCGTCGGTCAAGCCACGGATGATCGATACTGACATTTCTGATATTTCGATGATCTTTTTTATTCTTCAATATTCAATATTATATGACGATAGACATCTTTACTTTATTATCCGTCTTGCATTACATTACTTCAAAGATCCATAATTATTTTTATAATCGTTGCGAAATCATTCATATTGACCTATGTATGCAGATGATGTACAATTAATTAGAAGTAAAAAAATTAGAATCCGTTAATTAGTATAAAGTGCAATTGACACCGTCGCTCCAGAAACACTTGAACTTCGCACTCGCTTGATTTAATTAATTGCCGAAGCGTGTAATAAATAAATTCACATCAATGCAAAGAGACGACCGAATTATATTATAATGCTTTAACCAATAATGTTCCAGAGTATACGAACGTATGCCGCGTCGCCAAATGCAAATATTGATTTTCATAGACAAAAACTATGGTCGATCTGTGGTAGTTATTGTTAAAATCATTTTATAGCGTATCGACGATCGGCGAGTGCTGTCATTATCGTTACGGTATTGGTCCCCAGTGATAGTGTTATAAGCGTTCACGAGGACATTACGATGCAATTATCGTTAATCGTGTTAAAATAACGATGACATTGCTCTCAACAGTCACCAATCACCGATATGCGATCGTGTATGCAAATCCCCGCAACATGACGATCCTTAAAACATTAATCGACGAGAGTGACAGAGAATAGATATAAAATGCTGCAGCGATAAAATCACAATGCATTCGAGTTGCATATAAATTAATTTATCGTTCATTGAAATACACACACACACACACACACACACACACACACACACACACACACACACACACACACACATGGAAATCAGATATTTTTTACAAGATTTATCCAAGAGTTTTCGAAAAATACAAGGTGATTCAATAATGCATAAGACAAATATCATGAGCGTAATGAACAAACAATGCTGCCGAGAAATGCTAATCACAATAATAATTACTACAAATTAAGAGTTGTAGTAAGAGATAAAAAGTTTTTCATTTCGTTGATGAGTTTTTGTTGAAATTTCTTGGCGAAAAAATACTGAAAAATATGAAGACAAGGAAAGACCAAACTCATCTAACAGTGGACAGCAAAGCATAAAGTTGAAATAAGAAGAAAAAGAAACGAGATAAGAAGAACGAAGAAAAAAAAATCAAAAAGGTCAAAAAAATGTAGATAAGAAAAAAGAGAGGGGAGAGAGAAGAAAGAGGATAGAAGAAATAAATTCTTTTTCTCAGACGCCTCGTGCCATCTCACAAATAGCCCATAGAGTCGAGATGGTTTATATGGGTGTCGAGGGACTCGAGAGACCTCGCACCTTTCGGCTTCTCCAAATACCCCTATGTAAAAAACCCCAGGAACCGCATTGACCAAGACATTCGCGGTTATTTACTTTTACTCAGGATCGATGCCGGTACTCTGCACACACAACTTTGTCCCTTATTTTATCTGTGTGAATATCAACGTATTGGCGCAAATATCCTCTTTATTCTTTTTCAATCTGAATCCGTTTCTACAACAATTAACACAAGGACACTTTATTATAAAAATTAAATTGACAAATGATAACGTAACACCATTCACAAATAATTATGGGTAAATAATATTACATAATTTTTATTGATTTTAAAGATTTTTTGTAATAAAATATAATTATCAAATGATTACAATACAATTTTCAATAAAAGTCACCTGTAAGAGAATATAACTACAACTATTTTCTATTAATTGCTTCTCAGTGATTTTTTTCAAGATAAATAATTTATATTTAAAAAAAATTAAAATATATTTTTTAAATATTAAAATAATTTACTTGAATATAAAACTTAATACAATAAATGAATAAATGAAATATTCTTTTTATTATTTACATGTTTTCATAATTCTTCACATTTTTAATGTTAATATTAAAATATGTGAAGAATTATGAAAACATGTAAATAATAAAGAGAATATTTCATTTATTCATTTATATATTAAGTTTTATATTCAAGTAAATTATTTTAATATTTAAAAATATTTTTTAATTTTTTTTAAATATAAATTATTTATTTTGAAGAAATATAAATTCTAATTTTCATTTAGATTACATTTTTATTGTATCATAGAAAACTAATAAAATTTAATAAATTAAAGAATTGTATCTGCCTTTAAATACACAATAAAAATACAAATCTCAAGTGCGTCTTTAAATCTTGAATAACGGCATATGGTAGACGGATGTCGTGATTTACAAAAACTTGCGTCCATTTTACTGCCTACGGGGGAATATCATCGATGGCTATCGCCAAGGGGCCGTTCTGTCCACGTGAGTCCGATAGTGCCTCTTCCTGCACGTGTAGATCGTATATTGTATCCTAACTGTATGATTGCTTTTTTTCAAATAGTCGATGGAATTTTCGTGAGCGTGAAAGCCCTTGAAAGTTTACGACTCCTTTGCAAAATTAATATTAGAAAATATTTTCTATTTTAATATAATAATTTAATAAAAATTAACAATAAAACTTATATTTATAAATTTAACATACTTATAAATAAATTATTAAACCCTTTCTTAAATATTAAATTAAAAAATTTACATATTTAATATTTATTAAATCAGCAATAAGATTTCAAGATCTAACTATAAGTACAACGATAATCTATATAGATTGCCGACTGTTATTAATATTCCGCAACTGCGAATAGTTATTGGGAAAAATTGACAGAGAGATTTTTCCACCATCTTCGATTCAGTATGTCATAAATCATTGTGGATAAGTGGCTGGTATCACAATTATCAAATTAAGGTGCGCCTGCGAAGATACCAAAAATTTGACAGGCAGCGGAAATAACGATGAACGTGGTGCAGTTTCACGATGCCACGCGATGGATCTACGTCTCCGAGCTATCGTGCAGCTGTTTCGCGATCGATTATCGTAGCCATAAGGCGAAATCCTTTCACGCTCCGAACCGAAAGGATCCCGCATGGCCAAGAGGAGAGACAGATCGATACATCATGCAGAAACTTCGCACAGGGCGGAGAAAAGATAGGAGCGCGTACGACTCTTGCATACCTCAATAATGACACCACCTACGACGCCTCCGTACTATTGCTTCTTTAACCTAACTATAGCTAAGCGAATAGCTTACAACTCAAACATACAGGAGATGCAACTTAGCTGGTCATTTTCTATCTTGTATTTTTTATCTATCTATCATCTCGTTGAATAAATTTTCTTTAGCAAAAGTAACAGATATTACACACAAAAGATATTGTTGCTTATAGAATCAATAGAATGTTAGTGTCGATATTACAATAGAAAAAAGTTCTGAGCAATATTGTGATTAACACTTTGCAAAATTAATTGATTTTTATATCGCAATCATAAAAAAATAATATATGGCAATTAAAATCAGCCTTTCACTTATATATTAATCGTTGCCGCCAAGTTAAGTTATCAAGCATTAAATTAATATGTAATAAAAGAAAACAATCACCTTTCTCAGGAAACTGACTTCGGCAGCCAGACACGACATCGCACATTATAATGGCAATAGTGCTCTGTATGCAATATGCAAATGTCAATGGCAATTCTAAGGGTAGACATGGCGCGGACGTAGAACGGTCGAAGAAATGTCCGGCGTATCGCGTGACGACGTGACACGGGCGGGAAATTATCTTATTCTCGTATAATCTGTACACCATTATCAAAGTGAGCCAGATACGTAATACACGATGAGGAGACGGATGAAAAGGCAAAAATGTAAAAAATTAGGTTAATATAACATGTTCTTCTCATAATCCAACAGGAAGGAGATTAAGGAACGCAAGTTAAAGACTGAACTCTCCTATCTCGGATCTCGGTAAGATTGAAATAAGACAAGAACAAAAAAACATAAAAGGAGAGAAATTTGCGGAAGTTCAAAAGATAATGAGCAATAATCTTACGTACGTACGTACATCTGCACTTAATTAGGACGATGTTAACCTAGAACATACAGAAAATCGTTTCGCTGCGCTTGATGCGAACATAAATTGTTGATGAGAGAATTTTCTTGAAGTTATATGGCTTAATGACGATCCACCATACTTCGTACCGGTATACGGACTTAATGGTTCTTTAAATAGAGACTAACATCGTATTTACGACACGATATGAACGCGCCGACAGAAATCGTAAAGTTAAAATATTTTCTGTCGGCTTCTCTAAATGGCGAAACGAGGGAGCGCGAGCACTCTCTTTTGGCGCGAGACACATCTTAAATATATTATTTGATGGGCAGTTCGCTCTTTAAAGATCGTAAGACGTAAGAACGACGTAATTTTTAATGAAACATACGAGAAGAGCTGTTGCTTTATCTAATCTTTGCGGAAAAGTTGTATCCGTATTCTGTGACTGTGGCAAAATTTAATTCGTTGTATATTTTATCCTCCGTGTGTAGTAACCAAACATGTAAAGTCGTACATATGCGAAGAATCACTTAAAGTTCTTCAAGAACTAAAAAAATGTGATTGATTTTTCTTTCATCGCATTTATGTTGAGTGCATCGCAAAAGTGGGACTTCGTGTAAACGTACCGCCCCGATAATTGACGGCGAGTGCGAGTGCAATCCGATAGCCGTAGAATCTCCTTGTCGGAATCATCCTCCGTGGAAAACCGGTCGAGCTGGGAGTTAGTTTTTGCCGCGAAGCAAATTCCACTTTGGTTGGAAAGCGAACCCGGCAGACCCGGAAAGGATGAACGTTGATCTCACCCGGAAGTAATGATGCAACAAAGAGACTGCGCTAGAGGACTCGCATATTCAGATACCGATGCAATGAATATTTTATCGAAAGGGGACACGCTGTCTCCTGGGGATGTACATTCCTGTAATTTAAGCATATCGTTAGTTTCCGAGGGTCTCACTGACACTACCCATAATTTTTAAAATGATTGTGATCACGATGCGAACCTGTACAGAATGTACAACGCATCTGATGTAATCTAAGAATTTCAAACATTTTGATCATGTCAAAATTTGATGATATGATTTTTTTATGCGGCTAACCGCATAGATATTATTGTCCTATTATTAATTTTATTAAATAAAATAATAAAAGTATATAAATTTGAATACCTAAATATATACAAAGATAGATGTATTATCATTTTATATATATATATATATATATATATATATATATATATATATTATTTGATACTAGTTAAGCTTATTTTAAAATGTTTGTATCTTGAAAGAATCAAAATTTCATGATTTTAATAAATCATAAATAAACCATAAATAAAGCAAGAAAGAAATATGTCATATTTTTTGCATTAATTGAATTTTATTTGCTTGATTTATGAAAATCTAATTAAATTTGTTCTTAATATATTTATAATATATTAATTAAATTAAATTTTTTTTGAAATGTAAAAATGTGCAAGTATATAAAAAATTATTTGTCGAAAATGTTTAATATAATTTATTTTAATATAATTAAAACGATAACGGTATAATGGAGTCACAATAATTACAAGTGATAATTATTTTCGTAATAATGATCAGGTATCATTCATATATAATATTAAGTACTTAATATCGAGTGTTTTGAAATTCTTACAGGTTTAAATGTAATTTTTATACCATTTTATAACACGTACATATAACGACAGTTAATTTATTATAACAATCGTGTATTGTAACACAAATGAGATACATAATATATACATATCTATATTAGATAAATCATAACGAGATTAATCAGTTTCTTTTAATAATTATTTGTTAATTTTGGAATCTTTATACAAATTATTTAATTGCTAAATGGAAACATATAATGAAAATAGAGAATTGTAAAGAGTTCGTTAGAGTTCTTTTACTTTACTTTCTAAATGAATAAAAATATTATCAATTAAGCGCAAATGTAGGATGATTGCAATGGAGACTTTGCAGTTCATATACGTTTTCTATTTCAAATAATCAGAAACCGAACTCTCGCGTTTAAAAACAGAAACGGTAGTACTTCCCTGTGCGAGGACGCGACGATTCAGTTCATTCCGACGCCACAGACTAATCCAGGAGACTGCGCTCGATTGCATGTCGGTGTCAGGATAACCAGCTGGGTTAGACCTATGGCCGCTGCGCCAGCCCTGAGAGGTTTGGATAACATATCGATAACGAAGAAAAAGATTAATACCCCGGGTAGGTTGGGCACAACCGCGTCGTTTGTTTCCGCTTGTTTGTGAGCCAATGCGAGGGTTCCGCACCGATGAGAGAGACACCGGCGCCGCACTGTTGTAAACGTAAAGCACCGTCGATTACAATTTAACGACGCGGTATACATCCAATCGAGGATGGAAATAAACAAATGCGTAGCTAATAGTGCATAGAAAATATTTTCGGAAATCGTTTCGGAAATAATGATAATTATATGATATAATAATTTAAATATATTCACAAGATTCTGAAAAAGTTTTTATCTTTTTGATAATTGTGTAATCAAATTAATTAGACGGAATATTGAATAATTTAATTATTGAATATATGAATGCATAAGTGATAAACGATGTATACGTATCTGTCTTAAATAACACATAAAAGAAGAAAACTTAAATCTTAAATACAAAAGAAAGCAAGACTTGTTGTAAAACTGTAAAACTACGTTTAAATTGATACAGTTTGTGACTACAATGGAATAAAATGTTAACGAATTTTCGGTAAACTATTCGCATTCATAATGTAATTGCCGTTCTATATCATTGGAATAACGTATTTCGATTATATAATGAATCATCAATTTTCTAATTCATTGTTGTATTATATATCACGAAACACGTTTATTAATACATCAACATTTCACGATATCATATTTGAAACCCAATATCCTTGTTTAATTTTTCCTTTGTCATTTTCCAGTATTTCCAATAACGTTACGTAAATTAGAATAGCCTCCCGGATCATTTCGGTTAGGCCAGTAAATTTAAAATGATAAATCCTTACGCTTTTCTAAGTTTATATTAGTTTGAAGAAATGTACAAAGAATCATGATTTTTTTCATGTTAATATGTCATCAACATCGAAATAGTATACATTATATTGTCTTAATTTCCGAGAATTATTTTCCTTATTTACATGATTATTAATAACGAGAATTGTTTCATATGAAATTCATTTTCATATTTTGCTGTTTGCTATGCAATAATATAAATATAATATTATGTAATCGCAACGATGTACAAACTACAAAAACATGTTTAAAAAATCGATCTTATTCTTGTAATCTTGTAATTTAATAACAAATCACTAAAAGAATTTCAATTTGTACTACTTAAATCACTTTATCAATTTAATTGAATATATGATCGCCGAAGGCTTGCTTGGCAAACAAATCGATTCTCAAATGATGATCGAATTTGCACATTGCAGCTGCGGCGGACATAAGCATGATTTATCTCGTTTTGCATACCAATTTCGCTCGCTTCCATTCGTGGGCCGTTGGGACTTCCGATTTTCTCTCGGATAAATTACTTCCGTGTTTTATTATGAGCACGTTTCGATTTTAGGTAAATTTTCGTGCTTATAAAAAAAAAATCAAACGATCGTTTTCTTTACTTCTAGGATTAAGTCTTGAAAGATAGAATTAATCTTTCTTCTCTCTTTGAAATAACTTCTCTGAAATTTTAGTAACTTCTGGAATATACATTTGATCTCAAATGAAGAGCCTCGTCGACGACACGTTGAAGGAACGGCTCAAATGGATATAAATGGGAGTTCTCGTTCGCGCACAGTGGTTTTACGCGCGTCAAACACGGCGCGAAACGTCACGGTGAAGAAAAAGTTAGCATGGCATAATTTACTGCGGCATAATATTTTGCTTACTACTCATCCGGGAAATATCCAAACTGGCCGTTTCTTCTTCGTCATTATGTCGCACTACGTTTAAGAGGAGGGCCACGACCCTCGAGTCTCACGTCCGCGCCCTCGGGGCAAGTTTTGTTTGCGTTAGCCCTTACATACACTAATGAGGAAGCTATAATATTACCCTACGTAAGTAATGGACAGACTTGGTGCACCGTTACGACGAGGTTTAGCCCCGAGTGCTGGTTAGCGGCTAACGATCCACCTTCTTCCTCCTCTTCTTCATGATCGTCCTGTACCTTTCGCGTGCCATCGCGCGATATATAAAAAAACAAAATATCTGAAGTTCACGCAAGCAATCTACTGGTTGAGAGAGAGAGAGAGAGAGAGAGAGAGAGAGAGAGAGAGAGAGCTGTTATTCTAATCTTATCATGTATGTACATACATTTAGATTTTTCATAGATCCTGTTTAAATTCCAGCTTTGAATTTCACAAGAAAAATACCGACTATTAAGATCATGAATTTTTCACAGTTAATGAACTGATAAACAAAAATTTCCTAATCACAAACACTTAATTATAACTCATTTCAAATTTATTACTCAAACATTTTAATTACGTTACCTTCGAAAATATTAAAAATATCGTTTTCACAAGTTTAATTTATTCTTAAATAATTTCTTTTTACATTTAAAACATTTTTCTTCTTAGTTTTCTTTCTTAGTAATCTTCATGTATGTATATCTTCTAAATGATATGCAAGCTATCTCATAAAAAATTATATATCAAATAAAATAAAACTAGCACAGATCTGGATTCATATTTTTAAAAATATTAACAGAGTAACAGGATTTTTCTAAAAATTATTACACAAAATAAGCACCCACATATCATGTTTTTCAATATTACAACATTTTTTTCATTATTAATCATTAATGAATCAAGTTATTTAATTTATTATTAAAGTAAAAATCTTGTATGTATATCTCTTCTATCTTAAATTTAGCCTTATAATTCTCTTTCTCGTGAAACTTTGCAATTTCATGGCTATGTCGTTTATTCGAACGTCTATTTGCGACGCTTCGGGCAGTCGACACTGCCAGAGGATTTACCACTTGCACCCTCGTAGGTTTCATCTTGATTCCTTCACTAGCTCGCTTCCTCCCTCTCCATCTCTCGCACGAATCCCCGAGGAAAAGTTAGGCTGTCGTTTCTTACCCTGTTTACCTCTTCCTGTAAATACATGTCCATCGTAGTTTACGAAACTAGACGCGCGTAAAGTTGTCGCACTGACTGTAAAGAAGTCTAACGACATCTATTCTCCGTGAATAATGAATGATGCGTGAGATAATGGCCGATGTTATCTCGGCTACCGTTGGCTACCGTGTCCTATGTGACGTTAAATATGATAGATGACGTCGGATCATACTTCGAAGAAACGCATTACTTTTTTGTCGTTGTAAATTTCCAATTTCTGAATAGAGACGCGAGTCGCATGTCTATAATCGTACAATGTGCACAATGCCGAAAGCTGCAATTAATAAAAAAATATTTATCACATATATGTCAATCTATCTTCTTTCTCTCAGGTCAAATCAGATTTATAAGCAAACGTTACAATGCGTGACAGTATTAATTATTAAATATCAAATATGCTGCAGAACGTATGAATTGCGCAATTGTTTTTTTTTTTCACTCGTTCGACTTCAAAGGTTAAAATAAATATTTAATTTTTTTAATAAAAAATATTCAATGCTCCGTATTGCATGTAAAAGTATAGTTAAAGCAGAAAATAAAGTTGTATGAGGCAAAACGATGAGTCGACGCAGTTGGAAAATATATCGCATCCCCTAATGGTCGCTTCGGGAGGGAGAAAAAGCTATTTATTCTATGGATACGGATGGCCGTTTGCGTGGGGGATAAGACTCGTTTCTCGGTGTGCCTGTGGGCGCCGTAAGCACCCAAGCTCTCGCCGTCTCTCTCGAGCCGATAAGAAGTTCTCGGGAACTGCTACGTCTTCTTCGAGCCACCTAGCTCGCTGTAAAGCGCGCGAAGATGCGCCAGAAGATGCGTCGGATATACAACGCAACGTGTCCATACGACCAGGCGACGTACTCTCGCGCGATATCGATCTTTCCGCTTATCGAATGTAAAGATGTTGTACGGTTACGGTAAAGATAGTTAGTAGAGAAAGAGACTATCCTCTCCGCGCGCGCCAAGAGAGAAACAAATTCCTCCCTTTTCACAACACGTTATATGAATAAAATGGCAAAGTCATGACGCTTGTCAATAACCTGACGCAGCATGTCGTCGCAACAAAGTAATGAACTGTAGTTAATGATTGCATCTTCGGAGATAACGTTTATTTCGCTATCGTACACGCCGCCTATCCACGTCTCTCTTATTTCGATCTTTTAATCATTATCCATCTCTTAATTGCTCTTGCGGTTAGCGTTACGTCCACGCGCTTGGATAACCGATTAGGATCTGCAGACACGAGCGTACTTGCTGGTTAACTAACACGCCGTATCATAGGTAACTCAATCACCGACGAGAGGAAGCAAATCCTCCGCGGTAATGGCAAGGAGCCATCCAGATATCACACACGTGATACAACTGACGAGCTTATAACATAATCTAAAATGTAGCGACGCATTTCAGCATGTAGTAATAACTGTTTCCATTTTAATGCTTTATCATTTATTATTTATGTTACGCAGTTGTCTATATGCTCAAAGAAAAGACAAGTTGTGTCTCAAATATTGATATACGTTATTTCACAATATATATGTCATTTCATTGTACCATACATTGAATTTATTACATTTTTCTCTGCTCAAGATGCATTATAAATAAGAATATAAATTTATAAAATATTATATTAATTTAAACTATTTTTGACAATTATATAAATTTAATATGAATTTAAATTATTAAAATTTTAAAGTTTAAGAGCTCATGTGAAATCCATATGTTATGTATAAATAATTTATATCTCAAAAAAATCTGAAGATTTATAAATTTATAAAGATTTTATAAAATATAAAATCTTTTATGCATATTTAAGTTAGAAGGAAGAGAACGTTCTAGAGAAATCGAAAGAAGAATTATTTTATTCCAAATTGCAAATTGCATTGACATAGAAATAAATTGTGGACAGACTAATTTCATGCAGCTAGCAATTACGTCATCTGGCATGACGGCGAACTGGCAGCTCTCATCAGCAGTAATTTGGCCAAAGAGGACAAGGAAATGAAAATCCATGGTGGTGTTGATGACGAGAATGGATACCGAGAAGGGTCACATGGGAGGAAGGAACGTATCGCCGTTCTCCCGATATTTCGACCTGTGTGCGTATTCGTATACCGGCGAGAAATAAATCCATGTCGGTTCTCCACGCACAGACATTCCACCACCGTTTCTGTCGACGGAGCTGGCAGTCGGTTCTTCCCGCGATATATCGAACGATGCTGTTAGGAGAGTCCCGGTGCTATTTCACCTCTCTGCATATCTATGTACGATGTACCGACGCGACGAGAAGTTTCGAATGGCTACCGTTTCTCTGGTGTCTTCCTTACGTTCTCGGCGCAAACCGGATTTACCACAAAGCAGCACATATTCTATACCGCACCGAGGAAATTTAATAACTAATTTCGTTGTCAGTTAAATCTCCCTTGTTTTCACGTAATTCTTTCTTTTTCAGGAATTTAAATAATTTCTCTTTCGGAGAAATCAATCCGATCTGACATTTTTTTAAAATTTAAGTAATATAACAATTGTCTAATCACTGTTGTAAATCGTTGTTTAATAGATAAAGATAGAAAAGTAAGCCTGCTTTATTGACTAATTCAATTTAACCGTATAAGTATTGTTGAATAGATATTTTTTTTCAAGCAGCGATTGACTTAACAATAAAGCTGCGATGAGAAACGCTGATCGAATTATGCTGTAACAAGCAATTTTCTTCAAAAGCGGTAATCAAAATCTAAAAGAGGCACAAGAGAGAAGTAAGAGTTAATAGTTTATCTTTATATAAAACGTAAAGTAAGTATGCTTGTATAATAAAACGCAAACCATCATTAAACTTGTGAGAAAGAAACTTAGAGTTTACTTAACTCTTTCACCACTGGTTTTATATCGCGTTCTACCTTCATCCAACCTTCCATCTTTCTATCTTATTTTCTTCTTTCTCGGCTCCTTTCGCATGCTTTATAGCTCACCATAGAGTTGAGTATGTAAGTATATTCATGGCTAAAAAGGGCGTTGTGCCTGCCGCAAGGTTTGCATTTTCAAGCACACAGCTGTTGCACAGCTATTGAAGTTTCCTTACGTGTTTCTAGACATATAGCAAACAGAGAAGCAAAGTATTAAGAGGAGTACACGTAATTTTATATCTCAATGTCTTAATTATCGGTTATATGAAGATACCAATCACTAGCAAGTGTCACACAATTAAATCTATTATTTACGCAATCTCTAATTCACGACAATACGCAGTATTTTTCACATAAAAGCCAAATCGTTCTTTCCTCCTTCTTCGCACGATAAAACGTGCTAAATCATCCGACAGTCCTTCGGCAGCCTTTTCTTCGGCAGCAGTATCGAAAACGATCGACCGTATTATTGTATCGCGACGTAGCTATTCGTGACCCGATCGTCGGATAAAGGATACGTCGATATCTCGCGTTATTAGGTCGGACAAAGGATTCCATTGTACAGCCACCTTTCTCTTTCTGCTTCATGGTCCGTCTTCGAAAGGTAATATCTCCCACGAGAACGAAAAACGAAGATGTGTACGATCGCGAAATATTCTCGGCGAAATTTCGAATTATCGATCGCATTTAAAGATAAACAAATACTCAGCGCGTATATACTCAGTAGGAATCACGTATGTAAATTAGGTAGTTTTAAATTAGATTAAAAACAACACAAATATATAAAATTATCTTTCTCTTATAATACGACAGGAAAAATATCAAAAAATTTAGTTTATTTTTTTTTTTGCTGGAAACTTTCGCGTTCTTAGAATTATTATTTGTCTGCAATTTGAGAAAGGATACAGCATATTCTGGATTAGTGACACTGACAAATGACGTTGTTCAATTGATAATTGGAAAAAAACGCCATGAGAAAAAAATGGTGTTGCGTTAATAAAAATATATGATATTGATCGAGCAAGAGTATCTTAATCGACATGAATATACGCTAATGGATCGCATAAAATATCCATGCAATGCTCAATTTCGCACGTACACAGCGCGATGATTGCGCAAATAGCTTCACCCGGGGTTCAAGTAGCAGGATGATCCAACCTCTGGAGCTTCAAGCGAGCGATTGGCTCATCAAAATGGCGCAACACAATGCAGTTGGAGTTTATTACATACAATCCACGTGCGCCACGCTATTTGTTGCTTATACGAAGAAACTGTCGATAGATAGAGAGATTTCACATGTTTATATTCTCCAACGCATTCAACGCGTTCGAAAGATATCCTAGAGGTATCCAGTTGAGATACGTTTCAGCAGATAAACGTTTCATTTGCTCTTAAAATATATAAATACTCATAGAAACAGATCGTTTTGAAAAATAATATCGTAGTAAAAATATATCGTATATATACGTTACGTTCTAAATTAAAATGGAACATGCGAAATGTTTTGAATGTTTCTCATTATTTCTAAATCAACTGAGCTCGCTTTTAATCTGCAACGGATATTTTGCAGTTCCATGAACAGCATGCGCAAGTGCACTCGATCGATGTGGCAAATGCCCGTTCGCTTCGTTTCTTTTACGATATGCCACATTTAGAGCAGACAGTATCCATCTATGCTCGTATAGGATGAAGTGGAGCAAATACACTTGCACTTTGAAGTAATCGTATTTAAGGCGATAGTGCAAAATAATAAATCATTATATTCAATAATATGATCCGTTATATATTAAAACATAATAAATGATTATTTATTTTATAGCAAAATTTCTTTTAATCTTACATATAATGTACAATATTTTTAACACTTTGTAATTTATATTTTTATCGAAAGATATTGAAATTAATTTGGAAAGTAATAGTTTGCCTCATCACGTCAATATTTTGGAAAATAACTTTTATTCCAGTAAAATTGGCAACGAATATGCCTCCGAATTGATTCAATAAAAAAGTTTTTCCGATCGAGAAGGTCTCACAGTTTAATTAGCTCTAATTCGTTACGCACGATTGGAAAAGTAATTATAGCTTCCAAATATATAAAATATCGCAAGTGAACTTTTTATGTATAAATATGAAAACTTAATTAAACAAATTAAAACATTATTTATTGTTTATATTATATAAAATTTGTTTCTTTAGTCGGGTTTCTATATGTTACAATTTAATTGCACAGATATATCTACAAAGGCAAAAATTAAACTTTATTATTACGGCATTTAATTGCAAACGAGAAAATCTGCTTTTCAGATATCATCCACGGATTTTTTAGTAAGAACGTACAAAATTTCATCCCAAAAAGATCTGATCGATTATCGATAAACTGATTATCGCTCAGGCGCGATTATCGGATCTTCATTATGTGCTCCAGCGATCTGATAAAGTAGAAGTTTCTCGGAAGTTTAATTGAAATCCACCCGGGATGCGCACGTTGGAACCATTTTTCAGAATCATGAGTTCCCTCAAACGACTTTTGGTCTTAAACCATTTCACGACTCTTTTTATTCATATTATCGTTAATGAATAAAACGACAGTCAAGACAATCGATTTTTCCATGGAAATTAATCTTTAATCAGCTTCTCCATCTAAAACAGTGCAATTGGATAAATAAAGTAATTACTATTGATATTAGATATCAATTTTATTATGGTTTACATGTACAGTTATTCAGGAAAAAAATAAACAAAAACGTATAGAAATTATAATAAATAACAATAAAAAATATTTATTATTTTTAAATAATTTTATTCTTTATTATTTATTTAAATTAAATGATTATTGCTTTGAAGTTTTCTTAAAAAATTTAGATTATTAAAAATCAATTACTGATTGACAATTAATTGAAAAATTATTGCATTATGGTAATTGAATGATAATAAAATGCTCTAATATTTTTTGAAAAACAAGATATTAATTTAGAAATATTTATAGTTACGAAATTATTATTTTCACACATTATTAGCATATCAATCTTATATTTAATATAAATGTATTATAACTTATGGATCTCGCAGTAGAATTTATTTTAAAAAATCAATACTTATATTAAAAAATCATAAATATGACTCTCGAGTGACTTATAGCGATTAATTTTAAAGATAAAAGATAATATAATAATATTATGTTATCATTTTTTCCTTGATAGATGATTATTTCAAACTTCATATAGAAGAACGCAGATATAATAATGAAGAAATAAATTCACTTAAGTAATCTGATGATACTTCAGCTTTCTATTTTCAAGACGCTTAGAACGCTTGGTACTGAGCACTAATGCACCGCCCACGACAAACTTGTCGCTTAAGAAGGTTCGTTTCTCATATATGATAAAATGGTTTACGCCACACAATTGTAGATTTGTATCCCGCAGGAACAATCAAGAATGTTCTCTAAGAGAAAGAAACAAGAATAAACGTGATCTCACGTCGCGAGTGTGGGCGAAGAGATTGTGACGAAACATTACTTCATTCGATTTGATTAGAAATTCCTCTTGCTCTTATCAATTATATGTCGGTTCGATTTTCAATATTCTTGCAATTGGACTTATATATATATATATATATATATATATATATATATACGAAAGATTCCAATGAAAGAAATATATTATAAAAACAAATATAAATAAAATTGGATATAAAAATATAAATATTTCAGTTTATTTAATTAAATAAATATCTCTTTATTGCAGTTGTTTCAATAAAAATATGTTGTTCAAGATTTATTTTGGTATTCTAGTAATATTTGTACAGGCTCAACTGTCTATGGAAATATATTGTAATTACAATATATTCAAAATAAGAAATCGATAATATTATATTGTACAGTAAAAAATATTTTATTTTTTATATGAAAAATATATATAAAATTTTAATTATTATGTCATCGTAATATACTTCAATTTTAATGGGTTTCTATTATAAAATACTTTCAGTTATTTTATAATATACAAGAGAAATCAATTAAATTAACAAAAAATTAAAAAATCTTGAAACAACTGTTAAACAATGCAATTTCTGCTATTCTAATTGTTAATATCCCATTAAATTGCAATGTAACAGGATTCGATCTCGGTAGGAGAGTAACTTGCATCGTAACTTGAACAAACATTTCCACTTAGAGAAGAGATTGACAGAAGGTTATTTTAATTGGATGAAGATAAACAACCCAAGAGCTTCATGCATTATGAATCAACATGTCGATCATTTCATCATTGGTTTATAACAAAATAATAAAATATGAGCATCTTGCTCTAAACATCTTTTCTAATAATCTTTTCTATTTCATATATATTAGTTTAATATCAATCTATATATTAATTTATTAAATATAAACATATTAATATTTAAATAAATATTAATATGTTTCAATTATATATGACATTTGAACACATCGGATATTGTGCGTACAGAAAACTGAATGCATACGACTACCCGTGTGTCAATCAATCTGTATTCTGATGTTTGGACAAAATCTCATTGGACCGAGTCAGGTGCCATTGTTGAATATTCAATACTACCAAATGGTACGAATAGTATTGGTCAACTCTCCTTTCCATTCTCACCCCTTCCTCTTCAATGTAATCCATTTCTCATCGGGAACATCAATCGGCACTTCTGAAGCTGATGCCACATTGCAAATAGGATCTTGACTAAATGGACAATTCGGAGGAAACGTGGAGCAATTGTTACAATTAAAATTCATAAAATATATATCTCTATTATCTAATCCTACAAAGTCTCAAAGATAAATTCATTAATTCATAAATTCATCGTTGCATTCATTTTCTTCTCTTTTGATCTTTGATATCTCTTTTTTTAAGAAACATTTAATTCATTCATACACATATTAAAAAATTAAAATAAGAAATTAATCCTATCCTTTTATATTATTTCTGTGTTACATAGATCAAACTCTCTCTTAGATTCTCATTTTTCCTATTCTTTCTTCCATTTCATTCTTTTTGCTTTTTGTATGATCTTTATTTTAAAATCGTTAATAGCACAATAGCACAATATCATAGAAATTCAATTATTCATTTAAAAAATGTCTTTGAAAAATTTCATCCAAATAAATTTCATCCAAATAAATTGCATCCAAATTTTCACTCAAAAAAGAAAATACAAGGTCAGAAGAAAACTGCCAATCGAATATTATTAAAGACGCTTTCAACATTATATTGACCATTCTGCGACCTAGATATTTATGCTGGTTTCATTCTGAGTTCTCGCGTGTGTTTCTCGCTTGAGTCAGAAACGACGCAGAGGAATTCACAGCAAGTCCAGGAGATTAACTCCATTAACTGACAATGCGACATTGTGTCTATCGTGTACACGTCGGTTTAGCCGCAATGTTCTTCATTCCTCCGGTCGTTATTGCTGCAATTCCTCATTGCTTTCGACGCATCTACATATCGATCTCATAAGAAACATCTCACGAACAGAGCATCCCTGAAGAGGTACTCTGTTCCATCCCCAGGTTTGAGTATAACGTGGATTGAAGAGAATGCATGCCATCTAGAATGTGATGAAAGGTGAACATCCCTCTTGCTAGCTGTCGTATCCTACTAAACAGAATGATCGAAGCGATCAAACACGGAGGGCAGAAAGAAAAGTAATTCGATATTCGCGCCCGCACGATCACAATAGCCAATCAGAAATGAAACCCTGAATTATCTGTGGTTCGTCATCCTCCTCGTCATAGACTCCTTGGATTTACGGATCCGCAAAGCAAACGGCATTATCCTGATCTTCTGACACGCCGATGTAAAAGATCGAAGAATTTGCATATCAACTCAGCAGTCATTCAGAAAAAGATCGAGAAGGAAAGGGGCACGATACTAACGATACGGATGTTTACATTGATACAATCAGAGAAGATCAATTCGTGTTGCAAAAATAAAGTAAAACTCGAATGCAGGATTGAAATAAGATTAATTTGTGCAAGTCATTGCCACAATATACACCGTATCTTTTACATAAAATATTATCAAATGCTCAATCATGAAACATATATAATTGTATAAAATTATGAGAAATTCAATCTTTTCAAATGTAATAATATTTATTTGTGCAAATAGTAACTGACATTGCAAATAGTATCAAGCTAATTAGATATTCAATATTGACGGAAAAAGAATGAGACATATTAAATATTATCTAAATCTAAATCTAAATAAATAAGGAATAAAATATGAATAATTCTTTACATTTATATAACACAATGTGAGTTAAATCAAATCTAATTAAAAATTTTCGGAATATAATCTCAGATATAATTTAAATATTTAATCGAGTTCTCTGATTAATCTGATTAAACTTACGAAGCATAAAATTGGGACGAAAATAAGTATTCTCGCAGTAAAATATGTAGAACCATATTGATAATCTAAATAGAATGAAATTTTCTAAAAACAAAATGAAAATTTAGATAAATGAAATCTATTTAGCTAAACTATTTTTTAATTGTATATTTATAAGGTGTACAAAAAAGAAGAAACCTTTAAATAGTACTCGTACATATAATAAGTTTGGATCAAATAACACACAAAATTCCTCAAATATTTCGATTTACCACATCTTATTCTAATTTAGAATTCAACATTATCTAAACTTTGCTTGACATCAAAACTCTTCGAAGATATCTCATACAAAACGCTTGAGTTTCCCCGCTTTCGCAAGCACGATTCTTCGCTGTTCGCAAAAACGAATGGCAAGACAAAAGGTCCTTAAGAGTTAAAATTCATAAACCAGTCAACCGTTTCTTCTCTCTAGCCCACTCCAATCTTGCCATCATCCCTGATGACATCCCATTTCCAACTTCCACTTCGTCTACGTTACACGGCTGTCTTCAAATCCTCGTTAAGAACTTAAAGTTAAATGTTTCTTCACGACGTTCAGAATAAGGCGCATTCACCAACCGAATAATATAACGCCTACCTACTAAATCATATCTATCAAGATTCTAGAATATCTCGCGTTGTACATTTCGTAAGTAACTACAAGAGTTTAAATATGTATATTTTATATATATATAAATCAACATTTAATCAAGATGAGATAATTCATAAAAACAATGACCCCCGAACAATAATAATGATAATAACATATGGAAATTTCTTCTTCTTTTTCGTATATTAACTTTACTGTACAACTGACTATACTTCAAGTACTAAGATTTGTAATTTGGTTCGAGCATCTGCATGTAGTTCATTAACGACGATACTGAAACAACGACAAACATCCAGACTCTCTGCCCACAGCTCTCGTTTCTCCTAGTTTCTCCTAGTCTCGTTTTCGCTTGTGCTTCTCTGTGCGAGTCGGCGGGCGAGTTCTGCTTGTAGGAAAAAAATTACTCAGCGACCTGTATTGCGTTTCGATGGTCGTTAGTAGAGAATTTACAGTAATTTAGGTGCAGCAGCGTATAGCTCTCTTGCCGAGAGGTGCGGTCTATATACACCTGCGTATATTTTTCTTTTGAACATCATTACGCTCCAATTTTACGCTTAGTTTCTTTTCTTTCTTTTTTTTTTTTTTTTTTTTTTTTTTAAAACGTGGCAAGCACACTTCTAACGCAAGTTAATATGCTTACGATTTCGACACTGATGATCTCTTCGGACTCTTGAAAAATTAAATGACTGTTACGTAAACGCAAGTAACATTAATAATGAACCTACTAAGATACCTAATTTCATAACTTTTCGCTAAGAAATAAGATACGTCAGATACGTATTTTTAAAACAAGATTCATATATTATATATAATTTAATATACAGCAGTGTGCAAACACAATACCGATATATCTAATATTTATTTATAGAAGGATGGAAAAGAAAGATTCTATCTATCTAACATGTTTTTCGAGTTTTTTGCCTTTTCACCGCAGAAATTCATGCGGATAAAACAACGAAAACTTACAGCTTTATTTTTAACACGCAATATACGACAGTGTCAAGACTTTGCCAATCGACAATTCAACTTTCCAGCCAAGTGAACTTGAAAGCTTCGTCTCCACTTCTTTCTGTCTGTGCTTTAACTCTTAAATAAGAACGTGTACTGTTTTTTGATGCGCGTCGTACTGCCGCCATTTCGAACACGAAACTTCAATCTTGTTACAAAGTGCGTCTAGTGAATATTTAACCGGTACAACAATTTTTTGATTGTTCTTCTTTCTTTATCTACAGATGTGAAATTATTCTTCTGAACTATTTATAGTTATCAGATTATATATCTTAAATGCAATGTATTATAGAAAAAAGATATTAGTTATCATAGAATCGTATGTTAAATCAACCAAACCAATAAATCTGTAGAAAATTGGAATATCATTTTATGGACATTCTGAAAATCTGGCAAGTTTTTGATCAATGAAACTCATCATGTTCTGGTAAAAAAATTATAACTAGCTCATAACTAGAAAAATTTAGCAAAGTATTTAAGACATACATAAACAATAATTAAAACATTTTATTAAATGTTTAAATATATTTAAATATTTAATTAAACATTTAAAGATTACCAGTATTTCATATGTGTATTTATAAAAGCACTTTTCTCAGACAAAAATTATTTAAAAAAAAGAAAAAGAAAAAAAAGAAAAAAAAACAATGTTTATTGTCAAAAGAGTCTAATACTCATTGTTAGAACTTTCTAAAAGCCTCATGTAATGCTATAAATAAACTTATAATCTGACATAATGAATATAAAGGAATTTATACGGAATAAAACATGATTATAGTGTCTTACAACTTGTTAATTTGTTTCTTGTTAGTTTGTTCTGAAATAACTTTGTATTTTAATAGCTAAACTATTCGTCTAACCTATATAGAATTATAGAACTACTAAAAATGAAGCTAAAATTCTCAAAAATTAACAAATTTGCATAAAATAATACCATTTTTATATATATATATATATAATATTATATATATAATATTATATATTATAATATATATGTTTATGAAAATGACGCGCGCGTCCACACACACACACACACACACACGCGCGCGCGCGCGCGCGCACGCATGCACGCACGTACACACATGCAAAACCAATCACATATAGAATGGGAAGCTGTGAGGTGGCATGATTGTCGCCGCCGCTAGGTCGGTTCTAGCTTCGATGCACTCTGTCAGTAATTAAATACCGATCGCCGAAGCATTGTAACAAGCACGCAGGCTGCCGGACGTTCGTTACTCGTTACTGTTTGCCAGGAAACCTCGACTGGCGACCTTTTGTTTCATTCTCGTGTGAGATTCTACGGCTCAATCCCGATTTGCATTCGGATCACCGATGTGCAATTGACCGTAATGATCCTTGAGCCGAGCACTTGAATTTCCATTGTCTCGTCCTTTTCAATTCGGCCTAGTCGATCAAATATATGTTTGTGAAATATATTCCCTCGTCAAGTTTCGTCTCCGTTACGATGATGGATTCAATGGATACACACAGGTAAACGTTGTTGCTCGATAGGCAATACAAATCCCGGAAAGCACAATAAGCCGTAACGCTTGGAAACGTGATTTTAACGTGTCAGAAAAATTTTCATTAAGAGAACCAATAGGCGATGGATGTTTACCTGATCGACCATGACTTTTCGCCTTCTTGCACGCGCCGAGGATTACAGATCTACATCGATAAGGAACGACGTTTCGATTATCATGGCTGTATCGAGGAGATCTCCACTCACGGAAATGTCGATACCGTATCCCGTTATTTTATCAGGTGTCGATACGGTTCTAATAGCTATAGATACATTTTACAAAACCGTAGAAGACAGCTAATTATGTTCCCGTCATTTTTCTTGTTTATTATGACGGCGTATAAAATCTCAGAACTACCATTTTGTATTTTGCGTTAATATATTCATGTTTAATGTAGTTAATCAACTCACTAGCTTTCACACGAGAATGAATAATTAGCGGATACACAAAATAAATTTTGTAAATGTAACAAATTTGATAATTTTATAAATTAAAGTAGACAATTAAAACGAAAAGATTGAGGAATTTTAGTCTGGCATTCAAAAGTGCAAATATAAAATAATGACGATAGAGGACGGTATCTTTATTTTTGTACAAAAAAGCTGCTAACGGGATCTTTAATTGTAGTGAGTATAAAAGTAAATGAGAAATGCCATACGAGCGTTTAATTATTCGAAGAAGTCTGGCTCTTGGGTGCAATTATCCAATCCTGGCGCATTGATCTCATTAAAAAGCGTAGTAAATATTCCGCGCCAGATCCGTCCGACAAAACCGGGCAATTTTTCACCCTTCTCGCGTCTTCCACTTGCTCTCGATTTCTCGAGGATCGAAGTAATTACGCTCAAGAATGTACGAGCCACATAAATTGGCGGTAACCGAATTGGAACTGAAAGAACGTAGAAACATCAGTTTCTTTCGTTTCGTTCCGTCGTTTCGTTACTGCGTGTCTATTTGCAGATTGATCAACGTAGAAGCGACGTCAATGCAATGTCACTGATGTAAAATCACGTAAAGAAGGGAGGGAGAGACTGATTAATATATAATACAGCTAATCCAACATTTTGACTTTACATATCTTTTTTCATTGTTAAAAAATATAACATAATAATAAATACATAATATAATTATAAATAAATCATTTTTAACGATCCATATCGATAATCAGGCGTATTAATGATTTCATCTCGTTTTATGTATTCCCTTTTAATACGCTAATACTTAATGTAGCGATGTCAAATTGCGTTATTGCAACTCATTATTATATATATCATAAGATTCATAAATGAGCATATTACCTCTATATTATCTCTATATTACCTCTATATTACCTCTAATATTACCTCTATATTCTCTGCACAAATAATTTCGTATAATCATTTAATTGTTTATATGCTCACTTGTAAACAATAATATAATAATTATCTCACGTTACGCAGATAATGAAAAAATAAAATATTACTCACAGATAAATATATATATATATATATTGTTTATCGGATAAATGGATGTTTATAAAAATGCCTGCGTGCGAGTTTTAAATGTTCAGGCATAAAAAGTTTTTGCATGTATATGCGTAAAGATAAAAACTAATTTCTGTGCCCTGTACAACAAGATATTCCTTTTTATCTGGCTTCTTCCTCTGTGGCCATCTCTCATCATCTTTAACCTCCCGTTTTTCTCACTTTCTCTCTTTTTTTCTCTTTCTCTTTCTTGTTTGCACCACGGTCTCTTCATCGTCGTTCGTCGTCATTCATCGTCTCACTTCATCCTTTCCTGTTGAGAGAGTTTGCTCCCGGTGCTCCTCGTTGTCGAGCCGCTCTCTTTTTACCGCGGTTGTCTTCATCCTTTCTACGGTTTGCTACTCAATATGCTGGCAGACTCACTTATTTAGGGTCGGCTATAAAAGAACAATGATGTCGTAGTCGTTTGTCAGCGTTCATAGAGCTCGTTTAATTGAGCCGAATCTCGAAAGGAGCATAAGCTTTTTTTATCACATCGGTGCTTTTTGGAATCTCTCATCCATTGCCACCACTAACACGTTCAAAAAGAGAATTATCCGTCTTTGATGTTGCAAATTATATTAGCCTTTAACCTTATTAAATATCCTCCAATTCCCTCACTTTTTTTACTTCGCCTGTTTTCGTTTCTTTATATATTTTGCAAATATTTATAAATTATTTATTTTGTTTTCATAACACTTCTACCGTCACATAGCACATCGAGAGCGCAAAATCACAACGTGCGTGTGACTTTACACAAATCAATGCCCCGTGTTGCAATAAAATATCAATTCTATATAATATAAATATTCAGCGAACGAATTTAACTTGTGCAAGGTTTGTCGTCAAAATATTATGATGTTTTCCAGGAAACGGAAGGAGCGGCATATATTTTTCAGTGGCTATCATCCGACTATGATTTATGCGAATGTGCGGGAAATACGATATGTGGATATGGATATAACGTTTGTAGGTTGCTGAGGAAACGAGAACGAATAGATCACGATCATTATCCGACGACAGACTCCAGGAACTCTAGGCGTGCCAAAGCGACACATTTCACTCCGGACTCAGGAAGCGAATCGGATAAATAATCCAACAGCCTTGAGTACATGCGAGTCCACTCGAAGACTTCCTCCTTCTTCTAACCTGTGATTTGGTAAAAGAGTTCTCTCTTCAAATTTTTATCTCTTCTATTCGTCGCGTAAAAAGAGTCGTGTAATAATAATTTAAACAACATTTACATCTACACAAAAATAATATATAAGACATAATTATAAATTGAAAACATTACTTCAGATAGAGGTAAATTAAATTTAAATGTAAAAGAAATATGATGAGATAAAATACAGAATAAATATTTAATACTTAACAAAATCTCATATATTCAAGATATGAAAAATATCGTGCATTATAAATGCTAAAAGATAAAAAAAAACTTCTGTGTAAAAGTTTCTTTACGAAAACGTGAATAAATTCAAATCACAGTCCAATAGAAATTACGACATTGTCACAAAATAAATGATGCGTAATTTAGAAGCGATGGCGAGGCTGTGGTAGAAAAATGTCAGTTCATAAATTAACCAGCTTCCGTTTTAGATTCTTGTCAGGAATGGAGAAACATTTGTCGCAGCACCGTATTTCAAGGCCGTTTCGATTTAGATTTCTCAATGATACGTCACCGCAAAAGAAAGGGTCCTATCGTGCACGAGGTAAATTTGACCCCATCTTTCGTAGATGCACGCACGAGATATGATAATCGAATTTTGGTTTCCCGCTTTGTGACATCATTACCTGAGGGAAATATCATTCTCAGGGAAATATCAGCAAACCACGGAAATTGTTAAGCCCGAGGGAACACACGGGAGAGACGAATGATCTTCCAATTTTCTACAAGTCAAGTTGTAACTAAACTTAACTAAAATTTGTGTCGAAAATTGAAAACAATCTTGCTCTTTTGCACACCAACAAAAAATTTTAGGTTCTATGCAATGTGAAATTGTACTAATAAAATATAAGTCAGCAGATTATTAAAGATTATGTTCACTATAATAACATTAGTTTATAGCAAAAAATTATTTTACACAGGACAAAGTGATTCTTATGGATTTCTGAATACTGAAAACGATGCCGCAAATGATGCCGCAATCAAATTTTTCAGATTCAAAATAATTGAAGTTTAATATCGCAAAAAATAATATCGCAATATCGCAAAAATAATACCGCAAATGTTGTAAATGTTGTAAAAATAATAACATCGCAAATATCACAAAAAGCCATTTTTTGCGATAGTTAAAGATTTTTTGTAAAAAAGATTAAAATATCTTGAAATTTTGATCAAAAATCATGAATATATTATTCATCCCTTATAAAATAAATTTTTTTTTTATTTTGATATCTCACTTTTTAGTCACAAAGAATTTTAATATGGAGTTTCATTAAGATAACAAAAGTCTGTGCTATTTTAACAAAACTATGTATAAAATTCTTCATAACATGATTAAAAAAATAAGATGTCAAAATAAAAAAGAAAATGCATTTTATAGGAAATGAACAATACATTCATGACTCTAGTCAGAATTTTAAAATAACCGTTATCTCTTTTTATAATAAATCTTCAAAATCGCAAAAAATCGTTTTTTGCATATTAAGCCTTTTTGAAAACTTGATGTGCTCAAAAAAAAATTTGGCTTGGCCAAATTATTTTTAGCAGTCAAAAGATCTATAAGAAACTGTATGAATCTATATAAGAAGAAAATCTATAAGCAGAAGGAATTGTCCGGTTCAAAATAATTAAAAAAAATATTTTTTTGTAAACTAGTGTAAATCATTAACGTTGATGAGGCTTTCGGAACGTGATAAAAATAATATAAAAATACCGAACAAAACCATTGATTGAACATGACGGCCACTCTCTTGTATCTTTTTATTGAAGAACACATCAAACGCATTTCGATTTGTATCTAGACAGTCCTTCTGGCAGCCGTACGTTTTCATCTTGCAATGGGATCGTTGCCAGCACCTAGCAATAATGCGAAAGTTACTGCAATCTTCTTGGGGCACGCTCAACGGCTCGATAAATCGTGGACAGCCACTTCGACGTTCAGTTACGAGCAAAAGGACGAACTGTAAAGGGAAGACGATTCTCTCCCATAGGATATTTCATTCTTTAGATCAAATAGTTTCAGAGAATAAGAAAAACGTTTTTCAAGGATCATGCAAACAATTCACTGAACGGAAAAGAAACGCGAAACTTCTTGTCACATGAGTCGAATAACGTCGAAAACACAATTTCTACGTTGAATAAAACTTTAAATTAAATTTTAGCTTCAGTTTATATCTTATTTAACCTATGTTTGATAACTGACGTTAGAAATTCAATGATATTGGAGATAATTCAATAAAAAAAAAAAATTATTGTAAGATTTGGAGTAATCCAAAAATAAGACAAAAAAGTAGAACATCTAATGTTAATTAGTTCTTCGATCAGTTAAAATAAATTGTTTTTCAATATGATATAGAATAAAAAGAGAAGCCAAATGCCATTTAACTATATAAGAACATCCGGCTATTTTAATTAAATTATTAACGTTATATATTGTCAGAGTGATACAAGTAGAAGTAGTAACGTGATACGAACATAAATACGGTGAGAAACTCTCGTGAGATCAGAAAGTTGACGGTACAGGAAGTTCGTAGACCCCAGTAATCGGTCACGACAGCAATCAGGTATGGACTTCCTGTGGTGTCAGGGACTTCATAGTCGCAAGTTCACTCCAGTTCACTCTGGGTCCGATCGACCTGACTTTATGAACTCTCGGTGAGATTATCCCACGAGAGATTGCCTCATACCGTCCACGTGTTCTTGCAATTGTTCCACTGTCGAAGCATTGATCATATCAACGTTGTATAATCGCGCTATATATAAATTGAAACTGTGTTTTAATCATTATAATATAATATTTATAAGAAGAATGCTACAATCTATTCAAATTATTTGTAATGCTTTTCAAGACTTGTCTAATAACTTTTTATATATCTCTATCTCACACATCTCTTTAAATTATATATTTTATTAAAAAAATTTTTGTGTTCCAATTGAAATACAATAAATTCCTTATTAATTTTCGTTAATTTCTCGCGCGATTTTCCAAGCCAATTAAAATTCCAGCGAGTTTATCGACGAGTATAACAATAAATTTTTCTTTTGAAGATAATAATAAATGTTGCGATTTACTTTTTTATTTCATTAAGCTCTCGCGATCGTTAATAATCTAAGAGCGTACTATTGGAAATTTGATAACTCGCTTCTTAATCAGGATTAACGTGCATTATATCAATATACGGACACTTGGAGACCTTGGGCTTCGGCCTCGGCGAACTCACGCCGTGATATCCTCATGCGAGATTATCTCGCGATCCCCAGTCTCTATTATGATTCAACTGACAAGCTATTTGTAGTCCCTGAGGGAAAAACGAAGGACTACGTCGCCTTCCAGGCGAGGCTACGACGAAGGATGGAGAACGAAACGGGTCGAGACAGACGTTACAAAGAGAGGACACGATCGTGTTCTTTCTCTCTTTCTTTTCTTCTGCATTTATCCTTTTCGTTCTATCTCACGTCGAGTCTGGACTAACAGCGCGGGACAACAGAGTCGCGGCATTTTTACCACGACCACGAGAGTCACGAGCACCGAGCATACCGCCGAGAGGAGCTCGAGAGCAGAGATGCCGACCCGATATTCTCTTCGTAACCCGTAACATCGGTCGACGTGCATGGCATTTGTGAATTGCGAGCGTTGTTTGCCTTTTGCCACGCGTCTTCGCAACCTTTCGAGCAGTCGTGATTACTGTTTCACATTTTTATAAGCCAATTAAATGTCTCCCGAAAGAATAGCGTCTCGTACAAACGGCCATAATAAAAAAGATATTAAGTTTAAGTTCTTATATGAAAAACAAATAAAAAAAATAAGTTTAAAATTAAAAAAGGAATAAAATAAAACCTAAAATGAACAATGATAACAGGATAGCAGGTTTTTTTTCCCCGATCTTCTTTATCGATGCCGGTTTTATGTCGTTTGACAACGAGTCATAAATATCAAACGGTCAACAACGGGAACCCGCAGAGATGTCCTCGGGATCTACCATCACGAAGGCGCTTGCTGGAGGGGTTCATACTTGACGGCAGAGAGGATCCGACCGGCAGATCCCAGCGCGACACGCGTTCGCCTTGGCCCTTATCCTCGTCCACCCTCTTGTTGTATCGTCGGACGATGCGCTTAGAGCTGGATGAGGATTGTGGTTGTTGCGTGATGTATCGTCGGTGCCCATTCGGCTTGCGTATGAGACTAGTCGCCCGCTGAGTCCTCGAAAGAGGGCCCGGTTTGCTCGAAATTGCATTGGCAGGAGAACGAGGCGAAGGAAATGGCCTCGATGACCAAGCGGCCAAGGACGAGGCGGGTTCCGTCCCATATCTCCTAAAGTAGCGCGGACCTCCCAAAGTCCTGTGACAGCACTGCAGACCTCGACCCTTATTCGGATAATCCGGATGATCGAAACTTTAAGCAGCGAACTGTCTAATAATAGCGATTTTGTCACGTGCACTGAGAAAAAAATGCTGTTGAATCAACAGCATTAGCATAATTGGAAATAATTTTGTTAATTTAACGACATTATTAATGAAAGATCTCGATTATTAAAACAAGAGCATGACATACTGTTTCATTAATAATGTCATTGAATTAACGAAATTATTTCCAATTAGACTATGCTGTTGATTCAATATCATTGATTTTTTTTTTTCAGTGTATACATATACAAATCATTCCTTTCGACAAGAAATTCACGTAGAATTTCTATTCCACGGATTAAAAATATAATTATCTTCTAACAGAAAGATATTATTTATTTGTAAACGGACATTATTATGGTTTATCTGTCAATCACGAAAGTAGTATAATCTTGAAATGTGGTGATAAAAGTAATGAGAACAAATTTACATGCGTGAAACGGTATCAACGAGATAAATCTGTTGTATCTCGAGGACTTTCTGAGATTAATGATATAAGGATTCACGATGCGGGTTTTTGTGCATAATTTATTCCGGCTCGTGATGAATCCATCGCGGGGAGTGTGCTAATTAATTTGTGGGGACTTTATACACTGGGTTCAAAGCAGAGCCGCCGTTTACGATGGCATAAGAATAAAAAAAGCCGCGGGGGAGATACGAGAAAAGGAAAACGAAGAAATTCGTTCACGCGAACTCACTAAGTTCTTGTGCAAGCACTTCGCCCGGTCGACGTTGCTGTCGTCTGTGCAAAGCTACGATTGAAAAATATCCTTTTATTTCACTAACATTAGCGGGTTTTTCTATTCTGCGAGGAAGAAAAATAGTGCGCAGTGAATACAATTGCATTAGTACAAAGAATCGTACGTCGTATCGAAATAAATCGAAAAATACAGTGGCGTATCAAACAAATTATTACATCTATCGTATCAACGCAAAGATTAAAAATAAAGAACGAAAATCGTGATTATTTACTCACCAAATTCAATACGCAAATACATCCACGGAATAGTTCTTACCTGTAACAAAACAAAAAAAATATCAAAACCTGTTATTCCGAATTTGTTCAAATGATTCTGACCAATTTCTATTTTCGAAGATTTGATATGGAAAGAAAATGTCACATTAGATTAATCTTCTTTTCGTATTTTTATCATTTCTTTTTTTATTTAGAATTGTTAAAAATATTTTTCTTCGTGTATCGAACAATTCAGATATAAAATTATATATTCGTAAATAAATCATTTGTACTTTTTGCGGCATAATTTGATAATTTTGAATATCGGAAACAATATGAGTGACATATTATTAAATAGATAAATGCGGATATCTATTAAGTACGATATAAATATCTGTGTGAATAAATATCAAACTTACAACTAAATGTCAAATAAATGTACTCAAGCAAATTGATTTCACAATAAGTCACTTTTAAGAAGAATCGATATTCGTATATGAATAAGGACGTCAAATTGCCGAATAATGAGCTCTCTAAATCTTGTTTTGCGGATATGAGATCGAAGAGAACGTGCCTCCACTCGTCGCGATGAGGTCGGCTGCAAGGAAAGGGCTGATTATTTGAGCTTAATGGGGCAGAGATGGGGATAATGGGGGATGAAGGGTGAACTAGAAGAACCGGATGGAAAAGGGGGTAGAATGGAACATTTAATGGCGGCCGCCAAACAGTCCAAGTCTTCGATCGATAAAAGTGGCTAAGTATATTTTCTAAAGATAGCGCGTATCCACTGCAAAAAATAAGAGAAGCAAAGATATATACTCAAAGCTGCCCTCTTCTCTCTCTATCACGCGGGCACCTAGCGAAGAAAACGCTTACGCGTTTTTGCTTAGTCAACTAGATTTTAGTCGCTGCAGAGTTTTGCATATTTTAATGTCTATTGCCCAAAGAAAAGAAGATCTAGACTATATAATTAATTTTGATGATCCATGATCCTTGCCGGCAAGATAAGTTGCGAGCAGCAAATCTAGGAAACTTGTAAAAGAAATATATAACTTAAGAACTGCCAAGCTTTCATAGCGTAAAAAAATTGTTATATAAATTACTTAACAAAAAAATTAACAAATTTTTGAAAAATATATAATAATTCCTTGCAATTTCAATAGATTTGTATTACATTGTCATTTATTATACATTAAAGATTAAGAGCATGGATATATTTATCATAAAATCTGTCATTAAAATTTCAGAACAATTTCTTTATTATTTATTTTAAAATGCGCAATTATGTTGTTATGAGTTAAAAATCAAAATATAACAAGAAAACAGATGCAAAAACGGTATAAATGTAGAAAAAAATTAAAAAGGATTTTTTTTTATCAGTGAATTGTCCGATTCCAATTTAGGGATAGAGAGGACGCGATTTTCATTCGAGCCAACCTATCGTGATGATGATGTAGTGATACAGATAGCCACCGGATGCGCAGCGGAAACTAAACGCTAGCGCATTGGAAATGACGTCGACTATCTCCGCGCGCTTCCTCTTTCTAATGGGGGAAATTCGATCGCCACCGTGCTATGGAATGAAGCCATCGCAAACCTGAATGTAAACGGATGATTTTATCCTGTCGATAGGACAATCACTAAATCGCGCATACCACAGCGAATTTGTCACGGACACGAGGCTCGAGGTTGATCGACGCGCGTCGATGAAGCGAACGCGGCCTTTCAGAAGGGATTTGTGGCGTTTTTAATCGGGGCTGAACCGAGGGCAGCCCGTAATCGCTAGTGATCTACTTCTCTATTAACCCTGTCATTCCCAAATTATGATTTATCGGTTTTAACGATTTTCCGTTCGCCGTCTGGATTGATATTCAGACAGCGAAAATTCATCGTCGGCTTTCATATGCGTACGATCACATTTAAAAATCTATGAGATAGTGCCATGCTAAATGGAACGATAAGCATTTCATATTTCATGAAACATTACGGTGGAACTGAATTCTTCGCGCATTCCTTTAATCGGACGTTAATTAAGCAGCGTCCGGATGGATTGCATGGGAGGGATGATGGGGGGGGGGGAGAAAGCAGGCGAATTTACTGCGCTACTAGATTGGTGTTGATAAAATGACGTCACGCAAACTCATCCTTGGCGCAAACTTCTCTTGACTCACAAATTAAATCCATTTTTTTTTCTCGCGTAATCTTCGTTAATGCGAAATGCAAATCTCGGCTAATGCTTCCGGCGGCAAAAAGGCGGCGGATCCGGCTCCGATAATTGAATTTGCGTTGACACTAATTGTTTTCTCGGTTCGCACGAGATGCGTGCCGTTGCGACCCGGTCGTTCGGCCCCGTCGTTTCGTCACGGCCGTCAAGTCACGCGACACGCGTGCTCCATAACGAGGAACGGCACGGCGGCCGCCACCGTCGTCGCCAACGAAACGTTCAATCCGAACACGGAAAGTATCCGATCCGTATTCCCCTCCGTCGATCCGTATCGCCCGTTAACTATTACCCGTGAGATTATTAAATCGGAATATAGCTCATGTAACACGTCACCCTCGTGACGTAATTAACGCGCACGGTAACATTAAATAGCCATGCTGATTTTACATAAAATTACGACCCTATTCTGCGCTCCCGCGTGACAGTAAGTGTAACGCAATCATTTCCAAATGTTGACCGTTCGTTATATCAGTTAAAACGCACATTATTCCCTTCGCTAGCGATATTAAATTGCTGAGTGAAGAGTACATAGAACGTAAGTAACATAATTTCCTTTTTACTCGAAAAAATCAAAGAACATTCGACGTGAAGCTAATATTCAAATAAAGCTACTTCATAATTACATATTATATATTACAGTCGCATAATTACATATTACATTTTAAACGTAATTATTCACAATATCGTATATATATCTCTCATCACATTTGGAAACTATTTTGGAACTAACATTTTGGAACTAATCGCGTGAGATTTAATATTGAACCTAATTTTTTTCATACAATAAGAAACGTCGTTATAGAAACATTTCACAATAGAATTGTGGATATCTTGCTAAATATTTCTTAACACGTTTACGTACAAAATCGGTACTCTGTATAAGCGCCGTTTTTTCTGAATCAATTGAATAAATTTAATTTAACGCAATGAGAGCTAGTCTCACGGTGAAATATATCTGCAATGCGTAAGATTGCGAATGTTTATTTCACAATGACGAACGGTCGCAGTCCTTTCTTCCGCCGTTTTATTGAATAAGAGCGTGGAATAAGATTTACCGGAAAACCAAGTATTCTTTATGAACTATCCGACCAAACTCGTAAACTCAGAATCGGCTCGCACGGTCAACGACTTCTTTCCGATAACCCCTGCAAGACGACGATCGGCGAACGCCGTTCCTCCAGGTTCGCCGTTCTCCGGCATCTTTTAACGGCGAGCCGTGACCATTCCGATATTTATGGTCGCCGAACTCGCGGGGCGCATAGAACGGCCCACGAGCGGAAATAAAATTCGATGGGGCGGAACGGCTGATGATGGCAGAACGCCAAAAAAAAAAAAAAGAGACGCGGTATACTGGCTTCGCGTGCATACGATAAATCTCCATAAATATGTATGAACGCGTAGCCGTCCGGTGGGAATTCCTTGTTCATGTATTGGTAACTTTAAAATCTCTTAGGCCATCATATATATATATATATATATATAATAAGATATTAAGTTCATTGATCCGCGCCTATAACTTAATGGATTCTATAATTGGACAAGAATTTTCGGGCGGGTATTAACTAAATTTCCCCAATAATAATCATGCGTCTATTTAGCAGTAATTTTACTTTTACTTATCATACAATATATTTCCATCAATGTATAAACATTCCGTTAATGAATTTAACATTAATGAATTAACGTTCGTGAACTTTTCATATCACAAAAATAAATTGTGTAGTTATGTAACATTGACACATATCTTAACGCTGTCCAATTTATTATCCTTTAATACAACACAGATCGCTTACTTTGTACCCCTCGTCAAGTAGCTGAGCGACATCGAGTTGACGGTCATCAAGGGAGACCGGTGTCATCGGTCATCCAAAAATAGCTTCGAGATATGGTCGGGTTCCGGCGACGCAGGTAAGATCATTTTTCAGCAACGTTATCGACGAATCATCCTGCGCTGGGCCTCTGCAGCGGCGACGACTACCTTTATGTGAGTTAGTATGGCGAACCCCGTGGCGATAATAATGTGAAAGGCCATGAGTAATGTCGCACTTGAAACGTCGCCATCGTGGCAATGCATAACATGGTACTCGCGTGACGTTTCACATATTAGCCGACTTTCATTATTAACAGCCTCAAAGAATTATCGCTATTAACATAATCGCTAGGATATTACGGAGAAAGATTTCTCATAAAGTTTGCGAACAATATAAAGTAAAAATAAATCAGGAGTTTAATTATAAGATCAAAAAGTGTAAAAATCAGAGACAATTGTAAGTACTTTTGTCACGCACAATTTACATTGTACTAGAACATTACGCATGTGTCATTTATGGTTTAACTTAATTATATACTTTCATATAAAATCAATTTACACCTCTCTCGCACATACTATATAACTTCATCATAAAAACAAGTACTAATAATAATACTTAACAATTATGTAACACGAAGCGAAAGAATAATTAACATCGGAGAAGCGTCAATTAAAGTCTTACATAGCCTTTTTATGACTGGAATCTAATGTAAAATTCTTAACATACTCACATATTAATTAAATTTTGTATGGAATATAAAAATTTGCATATACGTCGAAAATATTAATAAAATTTATTCTATTATAATAATGACACACATATAATAGATTCATGATAATTACGAATGATTATTTTTAAAATAATAATTTAATCCAAATCATCTTTAACATCTTTTGGACACCTTTAAATTCTTACTTTAGATTTTATTGAAATTTGCATAGCATTTTGTAATACATACACACGTATAGCGACAATTAGTTTATTTATTATAACAACTGCTTATTGTAATATAAGTACATAAGATATATAAGATATATATATCTTTGATAAGTCATAACGAGTTTATTAAACACAATAGTAAATGCATGATAATAGATTATTTAGAAGATACTTAAAATAATTAACGATTGTAGCATTTAATGTTGAGTTATTAAAAAACATTATAATGCCTCATTTCAGTTATATTATTCATAACATTATTGAATATTTCGTTTTTACACACAGTGTATGTAGGTATCGTAGCCTTGAGAATTGTTTACGCGCCGTGGCTCGTTCGTTCGCGAGAATGATTATCATTCTTTAACCGACATTCGTACGGACAGATAACGCGAAAATGCGTATCGTTCCGCGTTTCTTCTTTCATTATTAAATGATACCAGATGTTGCTGTATTATGGGAAAATAATGGTAAATGTTTATTAACGATTGGTTAAACCTATCGAAACAACGACTTTTTAATAAAGCATATACATATGTCGTGCGACTTATTCCTTTGAAATGTATAACTTTTGTAAATGATAATCTCTTCTATGGCCTTGACGTGGCTGAGGAATTTTGAATATTCCGAGCGATTTCGTATCCCCCAAAGACGAAGAAGCCAACAGTATCCATTGTATCATTATTAATAACACTAATATTACCGTTAGATAATATTAATGTTATTAATAACATGTTATAATGTTATAATGTATTAACGTAGCATAATCACGGATCGTCCAATAACTCCTATGTGGCAAATGTATTGCACGCATTAATCGACGATTTTTAATTGATAACATTTACACCGCCGATTTAAGTGTGAGTGAATGAATTGTAGATTAACGATTCATAAGCGTATCTAAACGATAACTCTCTAACGAAATACATATATTATTTAATGTTCAGTTATTAAAAAAGTGTTATAGTGTTTCATGGGAGTTAAATATTATTTATAATATTGCTGAATTTCTTTCATCGTAGTCAGAGAGAGTTGATGACACAGCCTTGAGAAATATTTACGCGTAGCAGGCTCCATTGTGTGTAATGTTTACGAGAGGTTCACGTTCTATCATTCATTAATCGTTCGGCGTTCGTACGAACAGGTCGCTCCGCATTTTTTCGCATTTCTTTAATACTATTAAACGCTGCTTTCTTATGAAATAATAAATGCTGCTTTATTATGAAATAATAAATCTTATCTCATCGTATCTTATGTAATAATAAATGTTTATTAAACAACATGATTCTAACAATTCGCAAGCGTATCTTATGTAATAATAAATGTTTATTAAACAACATGATTCTAACAATTAGCAAGCGTATCGAAACGACGACTCTATAACAAATTTCACGCGAATTTATTTCTTTGAAATTGACGACTTTTAAACATTAATCCCTCTAAAGGATACGGCCTTGATGTGGCAGAGGGGCTCAGTATTCCGAGGGGTTCCGTTGGTTTCCTCTCAACGGAATTCCCAAAGACGAAGAAGCTAACAGTACCCGTTGCACCGTTATTAATTAACATTAACATTAACGAGTGAAATGGCTCTTATGTGGCAAAGTTGATTAATGCGTTTCACGCATTAATCGTCGATTTTGAACCGACATTTCGCCGCCGATTTAATTGTGAATGAACGAACTGCAGCTGCAGTTCGTCGCGTAGCGCGTTTGCTTCGGGAGTGCCGTAAGTGATCGGACTAAAGGACTTTTCCTCGTCCTGCGAAGGCTCGTTCGATAAATATCATAGTTCGTGCAACCAACCATGTATTCCGAAAAGCTCGCCGATTCGAATGCTGACTGGTTCGACGGAAACTTGATATTTTCACGGGCAGCAAAAATTAGTCCGCGCGCGATTATAATAATTCGCGAGTGTTTTTCGCGAGTGTCCTGTGCTGCGAAGTCATTCGACGACCCGACATCTTGAGAGGAGGAGGAGACCTAGGAGAGGCATCGGGCATCGGCGGAGCAACCTTGCGGTAAATATATATTTTTTTCTCAATATAATTTTAATCGATTTCATATTATTTGGATTATTAACTTTCAATAATTTAAAATTTATAATTCGGGAAAAAACTAATTGAAAAAAAACAAATATATAAATTCGATATGCGTAGAAATTACTTTTTAAAATATCATTTAGAGCGCTGTTTAATTTGAATGTTCTGTTTATGTGTTATAGAATCATCGTAACTACGTGACAGACGTTTACTCCGTTGTTGCGCATTGGATTAGTGAGTGTGAAAAGTTTTTTTATTGGGGTTACAAATTTGTGATACTTGTCTTAGATTATTTTTATACATTTATAATTATAAGAGTATTGCAGTTGCATATATCTTCACAGATTTGTTGCTCTAAAATGGATAGGATTTAAACAGTTTGGGATATATATTTAATCCTGGTTTAATTTTATATTTGATATTTATTGATATATTATGTTGAAATGCCTATTAATATTTGTTATTTAAAAGTTATGAAATAATGTCAAGAAGATACAAATAAAATAATTTAAATGTTTTAGGAAATTAAATATACATATATAATATATAAAATAATATAAACAATTTAAAAATAATATTGTATTTATTAAATTTATTATTTTTTTGGAACCGTTTAAATATATAGAGTTTATTAAACTTATTTAATTTTCGATTTTCTTAAATAAATATTCAATAATAAAAATATAGAAACGGCACAAAACCGTATAAATATTTATATTACATTAGTACTTTTCAGAAATATTAAGTTTTTATTCAAATCTTTTTATGATGATATCTTTCTCAGATAAAAAGAGAAACAAAGATTATAAAAAAATTTTCATCATATCATATCATATATTTAGGTATAATAAGAGTATACATTTCTTATATGTTCTTATGTGTTTTTTATTTATCTATCTTTCCTCTTCTTAAATTTTAACAGGATTAAATATCTAAATCGGCACATGAAAGACATATTTTATATATATATGTATATATATGTATATTTAGAAATTCTTTAGTAATGTATAACATAAACATAAGTGGATAACATAACAAATAAATAACAAATAAAAGTAATCTCGTACATAACAAATTCGTGCCAATTTGATCCTAATCATGTATATCCTATTCATCTATAATTCTTAATTAATAATTTTACATAAGTTAAAGCAAAATTTAATATGACATGAGATTCGGTAAATATTTTGTCACAAAATACATAAATTATTAATATAGTTTAATTTAAAATACATTCGTTTTATACCAAAATTTTTAAAAGTTTATGTTCAATTTGAATTCTGACTTAATATAAATATAATATAAATATTGTTAACGTATCATATTAGATTTTATCATTTATATTATTTATTAATTTTATTATTGCTCATATTATTGTATTTGAAAAATTATAACAATATTTAGAGTTCATATTAGTATAATTTATAAAATTGTATATTGTATAATATTGACTGCTCATTATGCTGATTATGCGAGAAATTTATTATCTCGCTCGAATCTCATGTCATTCATTCTAAATCTTTTACGTCATTCTCATCTGAATTATGATCAGATTTAAATAACGGTTTTGATTGCGAATAATACGGACGAACAATATGGGCCTTAGATTTTTTCGATTTTAGTTTTTATTGTTCATTATGTAAATTAGAATTGTTTTTATTTTTATTTCTATGCAATATTTTTAACTTATCAATTCAATTTTCTTAAATTCTATTTATAATGTATAATTGAATTTCTTTACTTTAAATCAAAGATTAATCACGCGTTGTGTAAAAACGCGATATTATTAACTAATAAATTAACTTTAAAAATCATTATTCACAAATTTCATATTTTATTAATGTTTGAATGGCTCCGTGATAGATGCGATTTTATGATCGTGTGCGTGTAAAAATCAAGTAAAAGATCTACATTGGCTAATAATTGAAGGAGTTTCCTTTCCATTATCTCTGGCTATATATGACCAGAATCAACGATGAAGCAATATGGCCAGGAGTAACAAAAGGTAGGTTCAATCTGGCTTGGAAGAGAATTAGAAAAGATTAGTCCATAATATACTAATCAAAAGTGAGTAAGTTGTTGATAATGATTTTTATACATACGTGCGATTTTATACATACGTGCACGTAATTATGGGAGGGAAATGCTATTCATGCTTTTAAACATACATTTCTTTCAAAGGTTGAATTTCTTTTCTGAATGCATTTAATAATCGCGAGTTAGGAATCCTACTGAATCAACTAGCACAAAATAGGGATTCGGTTAAATAGAAAAATTATGAGAAAATTTGCGGGTAGATAGAAATATTAAAATGTGCAGATAGATAGCAACGCTATGAAAATTGTGGTGGGTATGAATTTGAGTGGAAGGAAGAATTGAAGCAGATAGAAAAGTGTCATAATTTAAAAATTAAAAATATATGATTCAATATCATCTATAAAATCTATGAAAAAAATCCATTTTGCAAAACGAAAGAATTCTCCAATCAACATCGGAAAAGCGTGAATAAGTAAAGTCTTACGCGGCCTTTTTTAGAAATGGATATTTGAAATATGGATGATATAATGATATCTATCTATATATATATATATGGTAGCTAAATATATGATATACGATATCGAAATTATCATTTATTTAAATAATCGCATAATTTTGCAATTTTATGTGATTTTACATTCCGTGTATTTTATTATAAATACGTTGCAAGATGTGGCAATAGAAGTTGATTTTGTCGCGAGCAAGTGCACGCGAAATATCTCTGCTGAAATGGAATTGCTGAACGGCGGCGAGCCCATTAAAATCGAGGGCCGCACTTCAAAACTATTAAACGGTTCGCCGAACTTTGTCCATTTCGTTGGTACCGAATTCAATTTACGACATTAAATTAAGGACTGGAATTATAATTAGACGAGCGTAGATTTGTACTAAATAGAACTGCATATCGAGAATGTATGAGTGATATGTAATTCTGATTTTCCAAGTTAATAATATGTTAATTAAACGCATAAATAAAAATGTAAAAAATTACATAAAACATAAGCAGTACAAGATTTTTCATTTTATTTTTAAAAGCTAATTAAAGCCTCGAAACATCTCTTAACATTTCGAAAAATAAAGTTTTATTTAAAGATTTATGTAAAATGAAAAATAAAGTTTTATTTAAAGATTAAGATATAAAAATCCACTTTTTACAGTATATAAATTTAATCAATAATAAAAATGTTCGTTCGCGATAACAAACGACATAATTTTTTTATTTATGTAACACTGTTAATAACTAGTTAATAATAATTTAATTAATATTAAACTGATATATACAACAAAAGTAAAGTCATTTATTAGGTTAAAGAACATTTTAATATAACTAATTTAATATGATTAAAATTTTATAAAATTTTAATAACACGAATTAAATGTTTTCTCGTCAATATTGTTTCTTTTTAATTTATGATTCAACACTACATCGCTGATATTGAGTAAAATGAAATTTCAAACTGAAATTGGTACACAGTACAGTATTCCGCTGCATCACGATTTCCTGTTTGTTGGCATACACATGCACCTGCGGCCATCACCTCTACGTCGACGTAGTTAATAGCATTATTTGGGAAAACAAGTACCACACTGCGTGGCCGCGAAAGCGTGCAATTTTCAATTGTTCGGACGTAATGAAGCTCACCGCCCGTCAGCCGCCACATTTATAAATCTCATTTAATCGGTCGTGTTTCTGGAAGCAATTCTCGTAAAATGCTGTGTATATCCGACACATTCATATAATATCCCCATAGTCCTAAAAGACATTTTTCATTTTACTATGATTAATAACTCTGACAAAGATTGTTTAATTAAGTAATAAAGAAACGCTTTATCTTATATATCAGAACATATGGTAAACGTGTAGTACGTTAGTTTCGATTAATTTGCATTGTAAGAATTATTTGGCCGACGATTATCGTTGGAATAAATCTCTCGGCAAAAAAGGTAGCGAGCAATTAATTAGCTTAATTAATTCTTATCTACGACATAATTTATGTCTACAAAGAGCTCACTAAAAACCTAACTTACATTTCCAAACACGGAGGCACGCGAGAGTAAAATGCTGTTGAAGGGTCGCCCGAACAAACATTCCTCACGCGAGATGAAAGTCGACAAAGACTTTAGGACACCAAGAAAGAAACAAAATAGGGAGATAATTCATAGGGTGGATTAGAACGGTCTTTCTCTGCCCTTCTTCAGAAGAAAATCATGCGCCTTTGCGCAAAGGAAAGGCAGAGAAGTATCGTTTAAATTATCGCATAGCGTTTTAATTGGTCGAGAATAAAACGTTGCTTGAGCTGCGTTCGTGAAAAGGGAAAATTCTCTAATCCAGAAAATAAATTTAAGCAGTTTCACGATTCAACTTTTTCCTAATCGTGAAAGTTCGGTAATTTATCTATTCTTTAGAGTTTTTTAGGGAAGCAAAAAAGGTATTATACTTTTGATCATTGAGATCTGAAAGATCTCATTTTATTGTTCTTCATCTCTCTTGTTCATTTACACACACACACACACACACACACACACACACACACACACACACACACACACACACACACACACACACACACACACACACACACACACACACACACACACACACACACACACACACACACACACACACACACACACACACACACACACACACACACACACACACACACACACACACACACACACACACACACACACACACACACACACACACACACACACACAGTGTAGCACGAATAAGTATAAAGTGGACAGTTACGAGTAGATCGAATGAAGTATATTAACGACCATAATACACAGAGGGCCATAAGAGGCGCGCCGAGAGCTATATTAATAACCGATATGAACGCGAGCGAGCTCGATAAATACATCCAGCAGTTCGGTGGAGCAAAGCGCACTTAACGAAATTATGACAGGTTCCCGTGGGACACGCGAACACGCTTCGAATCTTTCCCGCTGCTTCGTCCCTAGCGTGACAGTGGGATTTCGGCTACGTCATTGGCGTCATGTTACAATTGTGCTCGCATTAGTTATCGATACGCGCACGCATGGGGAAGGTGCCGTAAGCACGATGTGTCAAGTTATGCAGCGTGAAATTACGTTTATACGTCCCGAAAGCACGGCCTCGCGGAAGAAAATCGCGTTAGATTTTATAACCGATTATATTTTAGTTTTCTTTTTTTTAAATTTTATTCCTGATTTTTATATTTTACAATATATATTGTAACCGTATAACATTATGTTATATTTTATAACGCACTTCTATTATACATAATTTCAAAAAAATTACATAAAATGTAAAAGATATTTAATATGACGGTAATATGAATAAACTAAACTAATGATTTAATATTATACATGTGTCAATAGTTAGCTTAATTATCTTGTATTAATGAACAATAAAATTTTATTGCGGAATTTGAAATTAGGTCAGTCAGCGAATCGCACGACAACATCAAAAGACAAACAAAGACATTTTATTCTGAGATATTATTCTTCTGTAAAATATGTAAGAATAATTTCTCTAGCAATTCTGCAGATGTTGTAGTCATTGTTTGCATTAGCATAACGCCAACAAGGCGGATCTCTTCGCTTCATCCCGTAACGGAAGAAATCCTGACGCGGTTCACGTAGGTTCTCGCGTGCACAGAAAAATCCACGAACTTAATTCCGTACGTGAACAAGTCCGAACCGGCTAATTTCGTGGCACGATGCCCGTGGGAAATTAAGTGGCATGATTGATACACATAAAAAAATTAAGGCGCAGCCATTGTTAGGAGTACAGCCAGTAAGTTCGGGATAACATTTTGCCGTTATTTTCTTCGCTTCATTCTCTCACGGATTTTCTTGATAAGAGAATTATACAAATTTTATCAGCGCTCGCAAAATTGTATTTGGCATTACTTAACATAAATGTTAAAGTCATTTAGGTTTATTTATCATACTAATTGCACATAATTAATGCTAAAAAACGGTATATAAATTTTTTAATTAAAAAAGTTTAATACACTTTTAGATATATCTCCAGACTCATTAGAGTGAAATAATGAAACAATAAGAAAAAAAAAATAAATATTAGGTAAGTTGGTAGGGAAAAATGGAACGTATAATTCAAAGACCATTATTTGTAAACCTAATGTACACTTGTAAATGTGAGTACGCTTGATAATTTCGAGGGTGTTTTACGCGTTTAGTAGGTTTCGCGGAAAATTATTCCCTAGAGGCGTATCGTGAATGTGAATAGCGATGAGAAAGGACGCGTCGAGGGGAATCATGCAAATATTTTATAGTGCATAAAAGCGGGAAGTACGTCAATTGCAAGGTGCTTGTATTCCCTCATTCTAGTTGCATGTTTGCTATTAAAAGAATCAGGTTTATTGACAATTATATTATCGACAACACATGTCACAATGCCTTTGGGATAATTATCCCATATAAAATAGTTTTATCTGATTTTTCAAATTGACATCTTAAATATCAGATTTTTTTTAACATAAGTTATGTAAAAAGATAAAATGTGTCATGTCTATTATTTTGTAACCATTGGAAATTTTATAACTGTATTATTATATCCAATTTTTGTTACAGCATATTAAATTCGTTTATTGCTCCTTCACGCTCTTATCTCGTCAAATCTAACTGTCAATAATGTCATTAATTTAAAGTGACACAAACTAAAAAATAATAGATTTAATCATTTTCCTCAAGACATAAACGTCTTTCTGATAACAGATTTAGTTCAATAAAAGTATCGATCAAATTTCAGAAGAGACATCTGCAGACAGAGAATGACTGAGAGCAATTCTGGCTATATATAGTTAAATCATTTTATCATTTTATATAATCAGAATCGACTGTAGGAAATGCCACTCGAGAAGAAAGGACCATGGTAGAAGAGTAGCAGTATGAAAGCAGCCAGGGGATAGCGTCCAATGAAAAAGAAAAACGCCGCGTAAAATGTTCGAAGATATAAAACTCTTCTGGTGTTAGAAGTTATACCTATTAAAGATTAATAAACCATCAAGGTGGAAAAGAGCCAAGATGGAGGCCATCTCCGATGGAGGGATGTGAGATCGGAGCTATGGTGGGGATGAAAGGCGCGAAAAAAAAAATACTGAGTAGATAGAGGATGAGCAACTCCGGCCATTTGGCCTGATGCCACCGTCTCTTGAATTATTTAAATTTTCTTGCGAGCTCTTGCAAATTTTGTTTCACCGACAGATTCTTATGTGGATATAAAAAATAAATAAAACTGTAAGCTGGCTTTTTAAGAAAATAAGAAACAGACGGGAAAGAAATTGGATGATTTTTCCATTGGTTACATGAAGACCATCTTTTGGCCACTCAATCTCAAATGAAAATTCGTAACTGAAAATATATCAGTATATCAATCTTAGATATTAAAATGGAAAACTTCAAGGAATGATTTACGACGATACTAATAATCTTTTTTTTTTTCGTTTATATGTTATATTATTTAACTTTAGAAACTTTTACATTCAAAAGTTTTGTTAAAGATTGAGAGTTTTAAAGTAAATATTTTTGATGTTATTCAAAAATAATGATTAAACTAATGTCATATTCAAGCTTTACGTCAATTGTCAAAAACAATATTTTTTTAAAATAATTATATGTACACGCGTTAATCGAATGTAAAAGTTAACATAAGTAAAGGGTTCCAAAAAAGAAACTAAAATAATAAACTCTTCATACGAAAGCTGATTCGTAAAATTTGGCTTGGCGCCATATCTCAAATTATTCACGTTTCCTATTTTCAAAGTATCTAATATTTATTTTCGTAGCTAAATTTTATATCATAAAGTGCAGACAAGTTAAAGTATAACGAATAAGTGCTACCAAATTAGTTATCTTTGCTAGCTAATAATTCTTTCACTGAATTTATCAAACTAGTTCTAATAATCCATAAAATTAAGCAAATTATTTAAATATATGAATATTGAATAGTTTGATGTTATTTGTAGCTTGCTTTTAGCGTATCTCTTTATATCATATAAATGATTTACTGTTACAATTTATTAAAAATATTAAAAATTCTAATATTAAAAATTTATTTTTACTGCTGCTTTCTTTTATAATAACAGACAATATCAATTTTAAAATAACATTATATCAATATCAATACTAATATTAATTCAGCGACATGACTAATACTCTTTTTAGTTGTAACTTTTGAGTAAACTTACGACTAACTATACTCAATCTCTCCTGGATGGTAGAATCGCAAGATTCATTGTTGCCCTTAGGACAAACTCTTAATCCTAACTTTAATCCTCGACATTATTTTACTGCGCATCGGCAGCGAACCGATCGGCGCTTTCTTCCGCATCGGATACCGAGGTGATGGATATTTCCGACATGTTATCCGACCGCTATGGCAAAACGGATACGCTATGATAAATAAACGATAAAGTCGGCCAACTGTAAATCCTGCGGGTTGGTCATTATCCCCGTTTAATCGAATAAATCAATTAGCGGATCGGACGATAATGATAATGAATGACTCACAGTGGCGCGGCGCGGTGCGGTGCGGTGCGGTGCGGTGCGGTGCTGTGCTGTGCCGTGCCGTGGGACCAGCCACGAACCGCCTTTCAGCGTCACCCTGTTTAATGATGTTTTAAACGACGTTCCCTGCATCGCCCGGTTACATTTACTCCGAACGCGTTCGCCCCTGCTGGGGATGCGAAACGAAATTTACCACTCGCCGACAATGGTGCCGCCGGTCGGCGGTAATGGTGACTTGAAGGCACAAGCGTGGCTGTAATTGAATAGTCGGAGTTTTACGGCTGTTTGCACCTCACTCGTTCATGAAGGGAGTAATCTGAACATGAATTTTGTAAATCTTTCTCTTGAAATCTCGCGAATATGAAAGTCGCGTTCAATGCGCGAAATGAGTTCGAAACGAAGAAAATTATATACCTTTTTGTCCATAATTTTTTGCAACATTTATTATAAATTCTATGACGTGCTCGACATATTCTATCGAAAGAAATTGCAATGTATTTTTTGTAAATTTTTGTTACGAATCATTATTATCCATTATGTGTATTACACATATGTGATGTTTCAACATATTAATGCGATGTATCCAACATAACTTTGGAGCAACTTTTCCCTAAGTCACTTCCCGGATATCATCTTCAAAAATAATTTTCAAGCGTAGAAATAGTAGGATTATAGAAGCTAAAGCGTCATACGGTATATCAAGAAATATAACGACTTTTTTTCGCTTTGGCAACGGCAGCAAATTGCGGACTCAACAAATAACTGACTTTGACGTCATATCCTGCTAGCGGAAAGTATTTCGCGGATTACCGAGTAAAGCGCCCACGTGTAACCAAAATTTATAGAGGAACTCCCGTAAAGTGACATTTCTTGAGGTCGAAGTTAAGAAGAGTACTTCGCGAAACACAACGTGTCAGTCGGAGAATAAACTAGCGAAAATCTTACCGGTCGAAACTATCGACGAAGAAATCACACCAACGCGCGGATGTTTGAGAAAACTTCCCCTCCAGCTGCTACTGGAATATTATTCCCTGTCTGAGTTACGTGCGCCCTTCTCGTAATTAAAACGAGGGGAATTAAAATGTGCCCTTCGAGTGTTTCAGCATTAATTAATCCGGTACCGAGCCAACGCAGAGATTCGAAAGATAATGGTGTTGGCAAAAATGTCAAGTAGGCAAAAAAGTATAAAAATAAAAGAAGGATAATATCACTTACAATTATAAGAATAGAAAAATAACATGACATTCAACAACTTTTGCAACTTTTGCAACTTTTTCAAAATTTCTTAATAAAATTTACCAATTTCGCATTATGTCAGATATGTCGCTTTATACAGCTTTATCAAGACATAATGCTATCCGTAAGAAATATTTTAATAGTAATTTATGCACAATTTTTAATTGATGAAAAAATAAAAACATTGTTTTAACATAGGTTTATTTTTTTTTAGTTTTTGCACGATTCATCTCTTTCTTTTTTTTCTCACCACACTGAAGAAAAAAAAAGAAAAAAATGAACAAATAAAAAAAGCAAGCCTTATGTATTATCAATTAAAGTATTCTCGGTTAACGATTATCGTCGAATACGATCTGTAAATAAATTACCTATAAATAATGATGGAAAAGTACGGCAAGAAAGTAACGAATTGCGGCGTGAAAATAAAAGAGTCATAAGAATATCATTCGCGTGAAATGGCGCGCAGTTAAGAACGGTCTAAGAAAGATTGGCAGTATTTTATGTTTGTGGTTTCCCGGACACACTCAATAGGATGAGAAAACTTTAGATTCGTTCTCCGATCCCACACCTATTTCATGAATTATACCTTCACCTCAGGGACTCATTCTAAATTGTATAATGTCTTTGAGATTACATTTGTGGCATAAACAATATAAATCAGTGCTGTCAGTAAATTTTAATATACATTAAGATTGTTTTGCTTTAGTTAAAATTAGTATAAGTATAGAAATTGCTTTATTTTAATTAATTTTAAAATATACAGAAATAATAAATATATATCCAAAAAATTTAATCGTTAATATTTTATAATATTTTATGTGCTAATTTATTAATATTTTATTGTATTATTTTATCTTTGCAAACAAGAAAAAAAGAAAGATATATCATTTAGTAAAAAAGTGGAAAAACATTCTGGATAAACGATAGAACAACGTGAGGAAGTATAGACGTGGATGATGCATTGATTTTAGATTAAATCGTAATAAGGAAAATCGGAAACCATTTCGTGGTCATGTTCACTTACGATACTCTCTTGACTATCCGATTACGGATTAAATTATGACTTAAATTATGACGTATTTCGGTGGCGCATGTACGTCGCGGATAACGCATACTGATGGTACATATAAGCGGCGACACGATACTAATTTATGTCTCTTTGCGTCATATGCCGTGTAAGCGGCACTGATGAGAAACGCGTCACGAATATCGACGGAATCGTCCGAGGAAATCGTGAATGATGCGTGACGTGATAATCGAATAACTCAGTAAATGACATAGACATGTATAATAAAAAAGATTTAGATTAGATACCTTTATTGTTCAATAATCAATGCATAATGATATTTTTCAGAGTCTAATACATTTAAATACGTTTATCTCTTACTTCGATTTTTTTTTATAAAATTTTTTTATAAAATAAAGACGTATTAAAAAAAAGCGTATTAAAAATATCGCCGAATATCTTTTTTGATCTTTATTAATATTTTCAAAAAATAGAGCTTATATATAAAAGAAATACTAAATTTATAAAACAAATGTACTCATTAATCAAAAATACATTTTCTGTTGACACCATCAATAAGGAATGAAGAACACTCCTCCGCGTTAGCAGATATCATCGCTTCGCATCGTCGGTTGCTTAGCAATGCTAATAGAACGTAATCCTACGCTTAGGTTGGAGAGACACTCACATTAAACCGTCTGTGCTCCGAGTGATAGAACGAGGAGAGGGTTAAATAATAGCGAGGCCGAAACGTGATCACGCGAGATATTCGCGTCGGATAATAATTACATAAGGCATTATGGGGACATCTGAGATTTATGATGCGCATTATGTATTATGTATTGCGGTATCACTGTATGTGGCACATAAAGAACCATGGCGACCGAACGGTATGACGGGGGTTCGACAAACACATCACGCGAAAGAGATCTATCTTGCCGTGGCCCAGGGCCACCACGTTCATCAGCGCAAATAGCCTCTTTATACCGCCGGTGATGTCGGCTGATGTCGGCGGTACCGGCGATGTGGAATGGCATGTATAGCTTAACCCCGGCTCGCTTCCGCGCATACTCTCGCCGAATAACGGGCCACGGCCCCGGGGAAAACGCGAAATTGATTTTACCCTTGATTTATGTAAGGCGATCGTTGAAAAAGTATGCGCCTCCATAAAGGTCCATATCGGCGCGCTGCGCATCAAACATTTTTACCAGACTCGCTTGAATATTATGCCACTGAGTTCTATTTTAGTACAGATCGAAATTGAACGTCATGCCTAATACATCGTTTATCCTGGTTGCGTGACAAAAGCCTATAACATTAATTTTTTTATAGTGAGAAAACCGTGAACACCTTTTCGCCCGGTGCCACTACCAGTTGGACGATTCCCACGGAGCACTTGATGATCCTTGAAACGATGTTAGTTAGGTGATCGTCACGCTAACGGGACTACATTGGTCTACGACGATTGCCGAAACAACGTGCTACCGCTATTAAATTCTATGTAGCAGAGCGTAACATACTGAAACTCAGAACGGGCGATATCACGGTCGAGTACACGTTTAACGAGCTTGTATCTGTCTATGTATCACGCTGTAATGTAATGTACCAGAGAACGTGTCTCACGGTAGATTTTCTCTAATAATCCAATTTCCCATCATAAGCATCAAGATCTTATAATGCAGCAAATTTAGTAAACAAAACCCTTCTTGTTCCAGCGCGATGTGCTGGAGTTAGAAATCTATAATACCATCGCCAATTTCCAAGATCCCGCATCGAAGAGAGAGCACGATGAAATACGCGAGGAGGATTACGTGCGCGAATTTGTTGTTAATATCTCTAATCTTCTTCCAAGATGTTGCGGCATTAATCCTGCCGACAATACTACGATTTATCGTAGTTTCAGATATTCAGAAAAATAAGTACGCTGCTTTTCTAAAACACCAACGGCGATCCAATAGTACGATCGATTCTTGCATACATGTCGAACAAGCTTGTACACACAGTGTCCATAGCGTACAAGATATAGATCGTGAACGAGAGTAGATTTAGCTCAACGCGTTATCAAGACTACCAGCTCGTAAATACACCGATGCTTTTAAGATTTTAAACCAAGCGCGCAGCTCCATAAAGGTAATGTAGGACGAGTACCTAGCTAATGTAATCAGATAATTCATACGACGGTAGAATATTAGATCTAATAATTATGCGCAAACGCAATCTGCTACAGAAGCAGAAGAGTACGAAAGATATTGGAAAATGTTGTTTGAAAGTAAAAAAATTCTCGTTAATGGAAAAAGGTAATATATATATATATATATATATATGAAAAAATATTTTCAATTTGCTGGTCTGTCCTGAGTTTTACAAACGAGTTAAGAGATACCTCATGAAAAATAAATAGTGGCGTGATCGGCGAAATCATCAGGAAACGTCTCGAGAGGTTGGACAACGAAAGGCCATTTCCAAGTGGCGAGCCGGTGTCCCTCCCCCTCCTCTCCAATGGTAGTCTAGGCAAAACCAACACTCAGGACACCTACGTTTACGTACGTGGCTGGCGCACAATCTATACGCGATGGCGATAAATCATGATTTATGATAACAGAAGTTCCATTGAAATGAAATAGGGCCGCAGTTTCACCGTCTGCCATAAGATGTTACCAACGCGCTGGTCCTCCGGAGATTCACCGCTCACACGCACGTACATTTACACAAAATATTTTGTAATTTACATTAACTATTTCAAAATAATTTTTAATTAGAGTTCAATTTAAATGGTTAAAAGTATCACGTGTTACTCTAATATAACACGATTATATCTTTTGATTCGACAAGAATTATCAAAAATTTAATTTTAGTTACTTCGAAATAATCAATTATTGTAACAAAAAGAAATATATAAAATAAAATGCTTATTATAATGCAACGTTAAAATCAGAAAGCTTCGCGTATATTCTGATAATGTTTAATATCACAAGTTAATACACGTGAGCATATGAGAAAAGGAAATATTGGCAAAACATTTGTAGAATAATAAATATCGATCGTATAAGAGTTCTCTTAAATCATTCAAGATTTCTTTCCTAATCCTCTAAATTTAAATGTCGACTTAATAGAAGTGCGCAATTTCTGCATGTTACATGTCCTCGTGTCACCATCAACGTCATGTTCTTACGCAGTGATTATTGGCGATATCGGTTCCATTTGTTCGTGAAATTATGGTGTCAGTATAATTCTGAGGAAAACTCTGTTAAATAATGCAAAGGAGCAGATATTACGTAAACTCCGCGATCGTTTTAACATTTTTTTTTTCTACGCGTATAATATTACAATGTGATGGGCGATACCTCGAGAACCGGTCGAAAGCACTCGCGTGCCGGTTACGAAGTGTCGAACAGAGAGGGGTCTCCTTCTCCTTTCCTCTCGTCGTGTTCGCCTGGTAAATCCCAAGATCCCATTACCCGTGTCTCATCCATAGTGATGCAGATTACAATAACAAATAGGCGGCAGGGTCGTGGCCCCTCTCCGATATCGCGGAACAAGAATCTCTTCTTTCTTCTTCTCGCCTCACCTCGTCTCCTTCTTTCTCTCGCATCTTACTTGTCCTTTCTCCTTAGTTCCAGCCGCTCCACGAATTCGCCGTCCTTCCTCGAGGACACTCTCGGAATCGGTTGGCTGAAGAAAGGAGGCCCAGGTAGCAACGAGGTAGAAACGAAATCGTGACTTCGACCACGAGTCAATTTTCAGGTGTAATGTAAATGCTCCCGCAGGACAATGGGCATCTACCAAACGACGTCCTCTCTTTCTCTCCATCCCGCTGTGAAATGCTGACTCCTGCAAGGAGAGGTGCAAAAACTCGGCGCGAACATCGTTTCTCGTGTCGATCGATTCGGCTGATTTAGTTAGTTCTCCAGTGGATAACGTGAATTCAACTCCTACGATCTCTCAATTAGCAGAACGCGACCGCTTTCAGGCCGTTGCTCCGGTTGCTTTATTAGAAGCGTATATTATAGGATAACTTTGGATCCTGTTATCAAATACAGCTGAGATACTGAATTCCGATATATTCGCATCAGAGAAAAGAGAAGAGGAGAAATATTTTACATGCGGTGTGGTTCTCGTAATTTGATCGTTTCATTACGAGAAACAGAAATACAAGCTCATTTCTCATGCGAACAAGTTTGAAATTGATTACAATATATAATAAAAATATATTATTGTAATTAATAAAATATACGATAAATTATTGTATAATCATTCCTCATTTCCAAACTATATGTCATAACTTTCATCTCTCAAACTTGGAAAAGATTAATGATGACAGCGTGATGAAACGCGCTTCTATGCTTTCGTAGTTTTATCACGATATAAAAACTAAAGGCGAGGACATTGAGTATCTGAAGTGCCACGGCGAATGAATCGCGATGTATAATGGCATAATAAGAGTCTCTTTGGTCCACCTTGTCCCGCAAAACTTCGTCTGAAAGGAAATCTATGAAAAGGTAGGTGCATTAAAGCGGATTTCCCGTTATCACGATGCGATTGAGAGAACTCTATGAATAATATCTTTATTTATTTACCGGTTCAAGAGAAAGATGAATTTCCGCGTTGCGAAGAAGTCTCTTTAAAACGGAGATTTTCGCCCTTGTCTGTCCCACCAAACTCTTTTCCTCTTATCATCTCGAAGAAGCGAAGGTTCTAATTAAGCGTCTTGGATCTTCCCAGAAGAATGAAATCAATCGCGAGAGGACATTAACTCAGAGGCGGTTCACGTACACGTACACGAATTGACGATTCTACGTGTGGCACGAAATTAAACGTCTTGATTAGATTCCTTTTCTTCTACGATCATTCCCTTTCCGGATGACAATTGATCGATCAAAGAGTCAAGATGTCAAGAAGTATTTTTGAAGTTGATTGGTATTTTAAGTCCTTCAACGCTTAATAAAAGCTGTAAATTTTATTTTTACCACAAAGTTTCGACGACGGCATGTAATATTTTTAAATTGCTGAAGGGCATAAATCATCTCGAACCCATCTAGACGATCATAACATGATAAGTGATGTCCGATGGCCAGCCGTAAGCAAAATCATTATTTTTTTTATGATAGTTACTTGATCATGATCTATTGATAAGATTATCGGTTGTTATAATTTTGCTATAAGATAAAAATTTTCGATAAAATTTTCTCATAAAATTTTTCTCAAATAAAAAATGAATTTTATAAAATTTCTATATAACATTAGTTTCACAATAAAACAAATTTTTCAAATAAATTACTAATTTAAAATTATACTTTACCTATTTTATATATAGAGTCTTCTAATAATTTTTCTATTAAATATTTTGGACATTCATGTTGCTCATGTCTTTCAATTCAATACAAATATGTATTATTTTAGGCTTGAATATAAGAATATAAGGCTTGTTTTCTTCAAATGTCAAAAGGAGACTATACATAAAAAGAAATCAATATAAAAATGGCAGAAAATCAATATAAATGCAAAACATAAGAAAGAAAACTATATGAAAAATCAATACTCTATCAAAATGTTGATAGATGAAATTTAAAACTATAAATAAAAAAGTGATGCAATATGCCGAAAGCTGTTTCAGGTTTCTTAATAGAATTCTCTTCCGTTCGTGAAATTCATGTGTTTTTCATATAGAAAATTGTGTTGCAGTTAGAGACGTTACAGTTAAAAAAAGAATGTTTAAATATAAAGTAACTCGGAGGGATGTTTGGAAATTTCATTTCTTGTAAAAATATGATACTATCAAAATAATTGACGATCGTAAAAAATATTGCAATATAGCGTAAATGAAACGCCATAGCTTTCTTTCATTTTATTGTGACATATTTTATAATCACATATATACATGAACATAGTATAATTACTTTCTTTTTAAAGTAAGCGAGGAATGGATTGTTCTGTGTAGTCTGTTGTTCGCCACAAGCTTGCTATTTAATTTCGTTCTCACTATTCTTTGTGACTAAATTTACAAGCATTATCAACGCTTTGTAAACAACGAAATATCTCTAATTACATGTTCTCTTTTAAATTTCCTTTAATATTTTTTCCTTTAATATTATTTTCTGTCCACTTCAAAGATACGCATCAAAAATGTCAAGCACAATAATAATAATAAAATAGTTTTCACCGTGACGATTTTCCGCATGAAATAGAATGTAAATTTAGAGGCGAAAGCCGAGTTGAAGAGACGCAACGTGTATTTCGTAGGAGTAAATGTTTGCGGTTCTCGATAGAATGCTGTTTACTCTTGAACAACATCTATGGCGTGAAGGGCAGACTGTTAGAGAATTAGAGTAGCAATGCAGGACACATCGAATTGCGATCCAGCTGATTCGAAAAGATATGGAGAAACTCTATTATTGTAACAAAAATTATCCCTTCAAAACATAAAAAATAGAAAAATAATACTCAATAAGATCTTTAAAATTCCATCGATATAGTCTTCCATAAATATACGAAAAAAGGATTTTTATATCAATCTTTTGTAAAAATAAGAATAATTGTTTAACATATTTAAAAAATTCAAACCTGTGTGCAAAACGATGTACGTCTAAATAATCTTTCTCGCAAGAATTTATTCCCGTATATCGTTTTTATTTCATTGTAAAATATACACGCGGTGATAGACGCGGTATATTAAAATAATAAATCTAACGAGAGAAAGAGATGGAGAGAATGCAATTTTGCAGTCTGATTCTGGATTGCGTAGACATGCACAGCGCATTTGCCTCTTACTTGTCGGCGAAATTGTTCGGAGACCGCGATATCGTTTCTCGAGCGCGGTTTCCGAACCGGATAAGGAGCTTCGGTTTTCCGCAACATTTACATTCGATTAGAGTAACTCGCCGCGGTCCCTCCCAGGCATCCCGGCATTTTCCCGTATGTCTTCCGCCAGTCTCATGCTCTCGCGAAAGCACAGTCGCGCACCGCGACGACTTGCTTACCGGAAGAAGCGACGACGGCGACTCCTCTTATTGCAATCCCTCGATTGGAAACGAGATCGGAAGATATCGGAATACCTACCCTCATTTCTCTTTCTCCTCCCACTCGTTGGCGAACGTGCAGCCAGGAAAAATGCAAATCGACCGGCCCAAGGGACGTATTGCCCGTAGATCGTATTCCGCTCTTCTCAAATTTAAAAACTTTGGAGAGGACTTTGATCTCTAAAGCGGCGATAAAGCGGAACCTCTATTTAAATGTACGAAATGTACGAGAAAAAATTCGGAAGCACGACGAGATAATGCTCGATATCCTTACGAGAAAAAAAACTCGTAATCCAACCGAGCAAAGGATCAATCATGATTCGAAGATGCATGATTACGACGTGTCATGACGAAGGATAGATTCCGCTTTCGATCGGCAAAGTTATATCGCCGTGCCACTTTGACATAGCAGTCATATCGGATTTTGCGCTTCGAGAATTAGCCCAATTCCCGGGCGAGTCGCATTCCTTCGGATTCCCAGCTTCAGCGCCAGCGAAATTTCATTGTTACGCCGCGCCGAGTTAGCAAGAGGAGCTAGATTCGGCATACAAAGCGGCTAATCCCAGACGTTGAATGCGAGTCGCGAGTTCGCCGTGCGCGTCGATGCGACTAATAACTTTGTCCAGTCGGCTACAGTCGGTCCCTAGGAAGCTGGATTAAACTCGGGTTTTGAGTTATATCGCAGAGACGTAAGCGGTCGGCTGCGCGAATGAGAGAAAGCGGGGCGCCGGACGCGTTTTCCACGCTGCTTTGGAACAATGAGCCGCGAAAAAGTAATGAAACACCCTCAACGCGGCTGCCCGGGTGTTCCGGAGCTAAAGCAGCATTATCTTTTTCGTGAGAGGACAGGAAACGACCCCCTCGCGAACGACTATTCTTTTCAGCAGCGTGAGAGCCTGGGACTCTTCTTTAGGATTTATCGCGGAAGGAAGAGCTGCCGGGAATTATGAAAACTTGACTGGCTAGAGGCAAAGGATTCTCCGCTGGTGGCGCCGCTGTTTTTCAAAAATTTATCACGCGGCAAATTTGTCCTTTGCGCTAAATTAAAATTCGCAATATAACATTAATTTCTTTACATTATTATCATTATCGCAACATGTAGCTTCGTCATAATTTTGAAACATTTTCGAACAATGGAATGATTAATATCCAGAAACTAGATGCGATGCAAAATGGATTCGGAGCTCATCGGAGCGTCCCGGAATGTTTGATAACCAAGCGCGAGATGGAAGACACGCCTGTGCGTTTTTCATACACGCTTGGCAGAACGTGTGCGTGTTTTCGTGGAGTGCACGAGGGCGAATTCAATAACGCGGCCGGAAAATGGAGAAGAGTCTTTCGAGACTCTCGGCTTTGAAAAGAATTTCGTACGTACAATAAATAATATGACGTAGCGGATATACCTTTAGATAGAAAGGTCGACCAAAAGAGCAGAGACGCTTCTTCCACTAAAAAAAGAGAACACTTTGGAAAAAAAAAAAAAAAAAGAGGTGACGACGTAACTTTTATCCGCTTGACATTTCCCGACAAACAATTGCTATCCATTGCTATCCATAAACCATTGCTATCACTATATCGTGAACAGAATTCCCGCAAAATCGTGCAAACGTAATTTAAACTCGATTTTCTTAGAACATTGGAAGGATGAATTTTCCGAGCTGGAAAACATGAGTACGGCTAAGCAGTTCGTTAGGTCGAACGGATGCCATCACATTGGAATGTGCTAATGCATATTTTCACGCACAACTCGAAAAAATGCATATGCGCCGTAATGCTCTCAAAAGACCATACGCAGAAATAATAATAATTATACAACACAGAAAAGGAGATAATCCTAAAAAAATATTTAATATTATAAATAAAATATTTAAAAAATAAAATATTTAAAAAATTATAAATAATATTTAATATTTTGTATTATTGAGACACGTGGTAAGATAAAAATGAACAAGTTGTCTGTTGTATAATATATTATAATATAGTACAGTATTGTATAATATATTATAGTTTCCATTTGCGAACAATTGCAATTTCGGGCAAGATGTTAGCGCCCCGTGTGGACTTTTATGCAGCAATTCCCAGCTGCCCTGGCAACACAACTTTCGATGAACCGGCTCCGGCTTGGTTACGACTCTACTCTGTACGATCACTATAATTACGCGACGTCGTGGCGGCTATTAATGGCTATCTTATTGCCGCATCTAATTGCACCTGCGGACCGCTGCAGGCAGTTTTCGTGGGTCCTACCCAAGAAAAGAGTCGTGGACAAACTCACGTTTGCGCGCGAACAACCAAGCGAACAACCAAGCAGCACTCGAGTTCATGAACCTCATTCTTACTCGCCGTCCGAAAAAATGTAAAAAGTACTTATTTACTACAAATTATGTTACGCGCGCGTCCACCGAAAACTTTATACCAACGTCGGAATTTTCGCGAATCTTTTTTTTGTACGCGTTATATAATATATTTCTGCATTCTTTTAAAAAATTATTATAAGAGAGACTCCATTCGAGGACTTTTATGTGCAGCAGACTATTCGCAACAACCGTAGCACCATTTTCACAGAATAGGAATTTCAATCTACTGTGAAGTTGCGAGGATTCTCGCAGCGTCAAAGTATGTGTATCACTTATTTTCTCGAGACGATGTATATCCGAATAGCTTTTTCGTATTGATTTCTCTAAACTTTTTCCGAAAGACGTGATTTATAATTTTCGATTTTTAAGTAAGGAAAGTATAAGATTTTTCTAAAGGTTTTTAACGGCTATCGATCCAAATGGCATTTGGTCTCTTTTTCCATCTCAGCACAAGAAACAAAAAATGCGTATAATCAATATGATCAAAAACATTCGTATCGTAAAATGCTTACTATCAGAAAAATTACGTTTGCTACAAAAACAATTTCGTAGCTAAGCTGACAATATGGAGCGAAATCCTGAGCTTAATCCTAAAGCACCGAATCCTGATGGAAAAAGATTCCCTAATCTGCCTCGGTAGATCCTTCATCTTTCTCCCAATGTTTCTTTCTCTCTTTCGGCTTATCCATTTTTCGAGGAGATCTACACATGGAGAGAGACGGCAGGACGTGGACAAGAAGTAGGGTGGCAAAAGATATTAAGCTTCCGACGTTCGATCGCATTTCAGATTGCGCAGGGCTCGAATTCCACACGGGATTGAATGGGATCCCATTCGCTATACGGTCGTATAGAAGCGGCAGAGTTGCGGGTATATATTCCACCTTTTCCGTCGGCGGTTAATCCGCTTACGCGGAAAAATTTCGATACGCCGCGCGGTTTGAATATATGTACTAACGCACATACACAGATGTGTGTGTGTGTGTGTGTGTGTGTGTGTGTGTGTGTGTGTGTGTGTGTGTGTGTGTATGCATGTGTTTAGATGCTTCCGTAATATGTGTGGATGTATGTATATATGTATAAGCCGTAATCTCTTTTTTGGCGAACGGGCAAATTCGCGGGCTAGTGTGGGTAGATGCACAAGTAAGTGTACGTGTGTGTAGATATACAGGGGCCGATTGTGGTCGTCGAACGTCGTAGATGTATTTACTTGCGGCGAGGAAAAGTTGGTTCAACCGAACCGGCTACAAAGGTTTCCCGCTCAACGCTGGATTCTGGATATATTTGGAGTTCCAGTGCGGATTTGTGGACGGTTTGAATTCACCGCGAGCGAACAGCAGGCAGATGATTGAACGTTTACCGAAGAGAGGAGATAAAAGATATGTGTCAAATTTATTCAAGAATAAATAAATATATCGAAAAATAAACTTATTTTTAAAGAAGGAAATACGACAAATAGAAACAAATAGTTTTATATTATCTTTGAAGAAAAAGATCCTTCATTTTCTCAACTAATTTCTATGCAATTTTGTCAATCACTTTGATAAAATGATCAACATCTACAGTTATATTTCATTTTTGCTACAAAATATATTGCGAGAAATATACTAATCGAAATAGGAATATTATCGATGCGGATTTGGCAATGCCAAGATTGGACTTTTTTTGTTAATATAGAAACAGAAGAGACATACGCTTACAAATCCAGCAACAAGGTACAAGAACTTGCAAAATGGATGTAAATAGACGTTATTCCCGATACTTATGCCATATTAGATGCAAGGCATAAGCGAACCGGGCATTACCGTCCGGATCACGTAATCTCTGTGTGGTGGTGATGGTAATGGTGAAAAGCGGAGCGCTTTCTGCGCCGAGTCCCGCGATCGGCGAAAGCGCGATTATACGCGGCGATAAACTAAATCGGCCGGAACACGTGCGAACGGTTTATCAAATTGATTCACGGCCTACTAATGTCAGTGATCGGCGATAGGCGCTTGTGTTCCGGGAACGATTGTGTGAAAATCACCATGTTGTTCATCGCGCGCGCCACTCGACGATATGCGCGTTGAAAGGCGCTTTGAGAGCCATTAAGTGCCGCAAAATATTCCGCGATCGACCGCGGTGAGACGCGCGGTGGCAATCAAGAATTACGAGATTCGATTCGGGGGAGAAGGAAAGAACGGGCCTCCCTCCGTGAGAGACCGACCGCGCGTGAAAATTTTAAATCCGGCTTGTTAATAGCCGTATCGCTGTATTGTTTCCGGCTATCGCAGACCATATACAAATATATGACTACATTTTTTTCGAGGAAATATCATTTCCTGTCCGTCTATTTGTGCAATTAACAGATGGAAACAAAATGTAAACAGGGGAGAAAGCAAGGTAAAAAGAAACGGTGGATTAACGCAAAGTAATGCAAATCGACATTATTAAATTCAAACGTTTATCAGAGACAATCGTAAATTTGCTTGCGCGTGATTAAGATCTACATACAAGTTTCAATAAAAATTATAAATAATTTCTTCGAGACGAATAAATTGTCATTGCAGCTGGTTTAATTGATAGCTCGCACAAAAAAGTCCTTTTGCGCCCTATCGTAAGGGGTCAAGAGAGAAAAAAAAGAGAGAAACGGAAGATGTATGATCGTGATAATTGAGTCGCACAATCGTGATGGCCTTTCCGTGATGGCGAACGCACTGTTCTCTCCGTGTGTATGTGCGTACGTACGATCGTGTGCACATCGCGGAATCGGCAGTATTCTCCACGCGTCAGCGAGACGGCAAGCACGGCATCATAACCGGCTTAAAATTGCCGGTTGAGCACAAAGGCAACGCACGACAATGATGCCGGCGTGGTCCAGCACCGCGAACATCAACGGGCCGACAATACCCGGATTATCTTCGGCACGACAAAGCCGCCTCGTAAAGCCAACCTGGACGGGTCAGGCATGCGTCCGCTCAATCGAATCCGCCAGTACGAGTGGCATAGTCATCGGCACGTGTACGATAACGCGGTAGATTCATTCCGATTTGCCGGTACAAGCGAGAATGGCATCGTTATTACGTTCTAATTTCTTCACAAAGGCAAGGGAGGAAACGACTCTGTCTGCGATTTGCACGATATCACATGCATATTACAAAGCATTAGGGAGCTTTTAACTGAAAAATTTGATCAACACAACTATTCTCGCTTTTTTTTTCTACCAAGAATGTTGAATCTTTCTTAACATCTGATATATAAGATAATATGATGAGGTAGAAATAGAGTAGAAATAGAGAGAAAGGATGAGAGAAAGAAAAAAGGATATGTTAGAAAAATAAGAGAAGGGAAAATAACGGAAAATACAACAAAATCCCAAATCTAAGCCCTTGTCTCATGAAATCTCAATCTGGATGTAGAGCTTCTTGCCGAATCAGAGGTGCAAAACCGAGGTCTCCAGCCGAATTGATTGTCTAATCTATAAATGGAACTGAAATTGAACAGTAACATCTATGTGTCGTTTTTGGATAAATCTCGGGAAATCTCCCAGGGATTGGCTTGTAACTAAGAGAGGTTTGGTATCATCATACCTGTTGTAATACGCGATTATTATCTCTCTATTCCTCTACAAATTAATTAACATGCTAATTATATTCGACTATCGGCCAATTAACTAACTATAACTATAATAAAGACGAATGTGTGTAATTACAAAAATAATAACTATTGTCTTAATGCTAATTATACTTTAACATGTTACATTTTCAAAAACGTCAAAAGAATAAATGGTGCACAAAGCAGGAATGGAGATTATAAATACATAATTTCTGAAACAAAAAAGACTGTAAAGAATATGAATAATAAAACAAGGAATAACGTAAAAATTATGTCAGCGGAAATGTAACACAAAACATTACGGAATAAAACCAAAGTGAGATATCACTTTGATATCATTTGTATGCCCACAGCGCTTTTATGCGAAGACAAGGTATGAAAAGGCTGTGATTCTCTCGTTTGCGTGATTTATTAGTGGCTATCGGTTGTGAATGCGTTGGTCTCAAAGATAGTAAAGAGAAGAGTTGTCCAGCGATTGTTCATATATAAATATATCTCCATTGTCTAGAAGGATCTGCCGAGAGAGGTAGTTTCTCTATTAAATGAACGATGGTAAGAACTGCATGTTTTACTATCGTGTTTTAATTGGAGAATGGAATTTTCGAGTGACATGCCGACGTGCACGTTATCGAGACATGACATATGATATCGGTTTGAATTTCGGGTATATCGCTTTCCCCGTAGTTGCTTTTGTATACAAATTGATAAAATAATAACTCTGCCAATTTACTCGGCAAAGCAAATATCGAGATAGCATCGTACATTCGCGCTCCTTTTTTTTATATGTCATTTAATATGTCACTTTATCATTTTATTTTTGAACATCGCATTGCATAATAGCAATCTCTTGCTGCACGAAAATTTCTTTTTACAAAAAACTATTATTCAAAAAATCAATCTAGTAAAAAAAAAAACATAAATAAACATAAGTTTTTATTAAAATTAAAATTAGCTACTTTTCTTTACAATCACAGTTATAACGTCTTGTTTATTATTTCAAGAAAGATTTAGAGTTTCAGTTAAAATTATAGAAATAATTAAATACATAATAAGGAACAATGAACAAGATATAAAGAAAATTTATTATAACTAGTGATTGAATAGCTTGAAAATTAACTCGGCCGAATCCTTAAATTCGTTCTCATGTTTCGGCTCTTTGGCGTGCTTCTTGGCGCGCGTCTGCCGACTAACAATGAGAGCTGGTCTGAGAGTCCTCCACCACGATTTCTCGTCTGGATGCGTTTCGTGTAGGTGCAAGTTTCCACATACCAGATCGAACGACGACTTTCAATGACGTCGACATGGTTTCCACGAAAAGTCGAGTTGTCGTGTCGAAAATCAATTTGCGTCAAAAATACTTATCGTATTTTAAAATCTGATATTCTTTAGAAAATCGTTCGCCTCAAGCGTTTATTTTAGCAAATCCTATTACAGAATCCGCAAATATACATTGAAGAAAATGCAGAAAAAGTAATTACCATTGTAATCAAAAATTTAGTTAAACGGATGTACGTATGTGTCTCAAGAAATTAAAAATAAATCTATCGCATCAGGAAACGCATCTTACAAATTATTCAACAAACAGATTTTAGAATTAACAAGGAAGAAGCGAGTTTCAAACGGAAATTCAAAGGTTCGTTCTGACTGTAGCTATATCTATGGGTACGGGTTGCGGAGGCAATTACCAGGAGATTACTGCAATTGCGAGTGAACGGCGCTCCTATACTTCCGAGGACATTGATATTCAACTAGGAGCACGCCATTGTAATTTCCCGTGGCTATCTCCGTCTCGCCACTTCTTAGACGATTTCCTTTGCTGATGTAATTTATCCATTCGGATTTGATAATTGATAATTAGCAATAATCAATAACCAAGTAGAATTAATAATCGAAAATAATGTCAACATAGTTTTATAATAATTTTTATTTCATCGATTAACAAATGAATGGATTAAATCGCAGAATCGCTGATTGATCTGCTTTAATTGTCATTAATTGACATAAGTGTCGACAAGGCAAGGCAAGTGAGAACTAGCAAGAAAATTGGCATTATTTAATATTCATAAGTAAAAATTAAATTCATTAAAAACTTTGCATAAATGGCATAAAGGGGATTAATAATAAAATGAATATACAGAATAAATCTGTTGTTTTGCAAATATTCGTTTAATTAGATGCTTTCGGAAATTTCATTATTTATCCGTGAGCGTGATGAGCAATAGCAAACGCGCATTATAAATAGAATAAAAAGCAAAACAACAAAATTTTAAATAATTAAATTTCAATGAACGGAATAAACACTTAGTGATTCCTTATCAAGAAGCAATTTACAAGGTTCTTCTCGATAAACGATGTTGATCATCAAAAGTATAGGGAGTCCTCCGAGAATCGATACGTGATTGAACTTCTGAATACAAATCATGACAAAACATTTTGCTGAAAAGACAGCACGGAGCGCGCAAGTATCGTCCGTATAGCGGTCGCTTCATCTGCGATAAAAATGTATTAGAGAATCTTATATTCAAGACGAAACCCTTCTCGGTGAAGATAAAGCTGAGTACAATGCTTCCTGGTACGTGCCTGATCTGCATGTCGAGAAGAGTAGCATCGCACCTTTTGCCATCCTCGATGTCACCTACTGCCGTTTCGAAAAATCCACTTTTTCCCGTAAGTAAACTCGATCAGCATGTTATCCAATAAAATATCATACTTTTGAGCCAGGCTTATCTAACAATATTTAGCTAAAGGAATATGGCTCACGTATCCATTGTTAATTTTGACGTATCCGGTATTCACGTCTTATTTAAGAATGTAAGAATACAAATGAGAAAAGAAACATCGGGGCTTATATATATATACTTCTCGCCTTAGTCACGTGACGAATGACAGACCGAATAAGCTTCTTGATAGTTTAAGCCATCGTTTAGTTGAACCCCCGGTGTTCTTCCTTGATACATCGCCTTTTCGGTAAACCGAAGACGCTGCGAAACACGATCGTGAAACACTGTTACGTGGCACGTACGGGGGGTTATGTGAGGGAAAGACTGTCCCGGCGACGGTAGCAATGACACACGACTGCTCGTAAAACATCGCGGGAAAGCGCCTTAAGGTACCTTAAGGACATAGATACACGTACGCGGTTTATGCTCCAGATTCCAGCCTCGTCTGGCCACAGCTCGGTTATCTGCAGCGTCGCGAGCTAAAACTCCCTGTGTTTTCCGTCGCTGTAAAAACTCCCGCAAGCGATCACATGGTTTTGGAACGGTGCGGAAATGTATCACCGATAAATTTTCTGAGCTTAAATTCAGAAATGCTTCCTTTTTTAGGGATTTACCTACATGCGGTTCCTTTCCTATTTTCCGCGTGGAATATATCAACGATGAAAACCACAAATTATTTCGCGCAGCTTTCTCATCATATCAGTCTGATTTATCATCTTTTTTCCTTCTTTACTTTTAAATCATCCATTGTTTCATCGAGGGTTGTTTGATTCCTCTGAGCAAGAGGAAAGTTTATGATATGCCAAAGGATTGCTGTGCACGCAAAAAAGATACAATATGAATTGCATTATATATTTAAAGACTACGCAAGTTAATACATCAAAATAATCTTTTGAAATCTAATTTTTTTGTACTATTATATTCTGTACTATTATTAAATTACAAACATGAAGATTAATTATAATCAATAATTATTAAGTCCAATAATTATTAAGTTTATACGAAATATTACTTGTCTTTTCCATATTATTAAAAATTTTAATCTTGCATAAATATTGCATGATACGAACACTACTTATATTTAAAAAAATATTACAATTAACTTTATAAAATAAATTTTTATATCTCTTTCAAGCACAAAATTTTTTCCACAATGTATATTTAAAAAATAATATTTCTATTATTTTACTGATGAATGATATTATCAGAGGAAATTTTCAAGCGTTGAAAACATTCGGAAAAATTCCGAAACTCAAACGAAACAATGTCTGATCATTTTATAATCACAAACATCATCAAATATTGGAAGAGCGTGATATCCCTAGCGGTATAGATGCTATCATTTTATGCAAAGCTGAGGCTCGGGATCGAATGTAGTTCCAACTTCGAAATAGAATTTCATGAAGTTTCAAACGATCGCTGGTGAACATCATTTCCTGTTCCGGGCTTTCTCAACGACGATTCTACGATCGATGATGGACTTTCGTTCGCGTGATTTCAGCCCGTAAAGACGGACGTTTTTCCTTTCGCGTATTGGACTTAAAATTTCACGAGGCACGTGACGCTGAAAAGAGCACCGAGATCGTTACTTCTAATTCTTGGAAAGCGTCGTCGCTTTCCGTTGAATTCTGTAGAGTAACATATAATTAGATCACATAAAATAATTCGTATAATTCGTATAATTTTTCACAACTAAAACTAAATTAATAATTTTCACCAACTTCTTCAGCAATATGTACGTATATTTTATTCTACTTTATGATAAATCTTCTTTTGCAACTATATCTTTTCAATAGATGAATACAGAAAAATGTCTATTCTATTTCATAATTATTAAATTTAATCTTACAATCAAATCACAAATATCTTACAAAATATTGAAGTAAATATATATTTTCAAAAAGAGAAAGAATAATCAATCAGAGTTACAGTAGTTACAGTAAATTCTCATTGTACATAGCGATATATGAAATGATTGTTATAAACACTATATCGTAAAAACGTTAACAGCGTCATTAAAAGAAAACAATACAACAAAGTTGGATCATTTTGCCGTCATATTTAGAACACTGGCAACTTTGTTACCTGCCGGTTAACTTGCAACTTTGTAACAAACAGCATCATCACGGTCCACGAAACTTTCACAGAGTGTTGTTCCTAAAGTCGATTCCGACGTTACCTCCGGCTCCGTATACATTTCACAAAAATTGCAAATTATTGCCACCGCAGGTGCCGTACGAAGAGCGAAGAAAAGAGCAAGGAGGAAAAGAGGTCTCGGAAAATCCAGTTCGTTTTTATCACCCTGCCATGCTCTTAAGCAGAACTGATGCGAGGAACGACATTTTCGTTAGCGACCGAAAGCAGAGTTGATCTCGTCGTTGAGCAACGTCAGGATAAATCGTCAAGTTTGGTTTTCTTGTTCTAGTAAAAGATTTGTTATTTCTTCTGCTCCGTTTACGCTTTTAATTTCCATTTCAATATTTGTATCCAGTGTAATATTTGTATTTCTCTTTCACGTTTAAAAATATTTACAAATATGTCATACTCCTAAGGCGATGGCGTCAGAATATCGAGTTTATCGTTTTTAAAGTCCAAACAAATTGGAAACAAAATGTGCATAACAATCACAGAAAAATAATAAATATAGAAAATCATTCATTTCGAAATACATTCTAATTACTAAAAGTGCAAAGAATTGTCACATATAGGTACAGATAATAAAGAATAACAAAGGACAGTAGATGATATTCGCGAAAAAGATTTAATTTAATTTAAAATGAAAACTTTCTCTCTCTCTCTCTCTCTCTCTCTCTCTCTCTCTCTCTCTCGATAGCAGGATCGCAGGATAACGTCCGTCCTTCCTGTTTCGAAGATAAACCGGTCAACCTTTATCTCCCGCTTCTTAGCTCCAAAGTGCAAACCGGTACTCTTCCATTACTTTCTTTTCCCGCCACTGTCAGTGGATTCCTAGAACTTGATAAAGTTCTGTCTTCTTTTTCTTTCACAGAGACCATCTCGTTCCGTGATTACTCGCAGCGGCTGGAGAATCGCGCCTTCAATTTTGTCAGAGAGTCACGGAGCCCTGCTGGTGGAAATCCGGATTTAATCAACATTCTGTCTTCTAACTCGTATAAATTTTCTAATGACATCGGAGAGTTTTTTTACCAGAAGTGACAGGTTGCCGACACGCGACTGAGATGCTTCTGCTTAAGCTTCGATCTTGTAAAACATCTTACAAATAACGAAAGGTTTTATAAAAAAATTAATCATAAGGTTTATGATAAATTTTTTATAAAGACAGATTGTATATGTGAATTTTGCGATTGTAAAATCATGTAAAGCACAGAAGATAATAATGTGAGTGGAAACCACCAACACATATAATCGCAATTTATTAGCCTTGCGCGAAACGTATGTCAAAAAGAAGTCCGCGATTACCGGGATTGTACTATAAATAGTCGCAAATACGATTTATTAAGCCGAACAAAGCACACATCCCTTGGGAAAAAAACACGCATATACAGCGGTTATGCTTTAAGCGATGCGACTATGCCGCGATGTCGCGATAAAAAGTATGGCTTACAGCGGCATTTGAAAAATTTAATGCAAATGGAGTTGTACTTTATTGCGTCGAGCGAAACAGAAACCACCTAAATTTTTCCAAGCAATCTACATTTTCTAGACAAACAATGGCAAGACAGATCGTGAACTAATCACGTCGCAACAAAATATGCAATGTCAAGTATTATTTCTGAATCGTAAACAGGAAAACGGTGGACGATGATGAATAGACCGCGAAAAATGTTTATGGAGTAAACTCTCACATCACGCAAGTCCGTCAAGCTTACAATTTCAACTGATAAATTTGGGATCGTCTACTTATATTTTTATCACCATGCCAGATTGCACGCGACTATCATGTTATCGCGAAATTAGCATTGCGTGAAACTATAAATGTTAGCTCGAGTTTTTATTATTTTTTCGGGGCTAAAAAATGTAAATGCTAAAATGTAAAAGAATAACAAAAAATTACTTTTCGTAACAGAAGTTAACACATATTTTAGTTGATATTTGCGAATATAATATTTGATGTTTGATTTGAAAAACGACAGTAAATCGACAAACAAATTCCCTAATCCGCAATATTTTATTTCCCTTCTGATTCAACCTTCATTTTTCGAAGCAAATTTTACTGCTGATTTAACTTTCGTTTTTTCAAAGCAAATTCCATTACTTTTACAATATGTTGCCCAATGGATTTTTTTATCGATGTGTTGAGCACAATTCATTGATATATTAAAAATTCATACAGCATTTTGCAACAATATTTTTTGAATTGCAATTGCAGTATATATTTATAATATGGTGGTAGGAACTTGATCTGAGCCAGTACAAATATCGTCTCAAATCGAGAGTGCTAAACGTTCTCGCTCGACTGCATTTTCCACCGTTAAGCTCCTCAGGTAGATCGAAGAGGAGCCTGAAGTGCTTCATCGTCGACGCAAAAAGCGCCATTGGCGCGACGCTATCGCGTAGAGACCACCTAGTTTTTATTCCCCTCCATTACACGAGACCTTCCTGAATGGGCCACGGGAGAGGACACACGACGGGTCATTACGCATTCATGAAGATTATATGCAGTTCAGGCACGTCGCGCGTGGGAAATTGGGCCGAGATTGTCCTTATCGTCATAAATCACGTTTGATATCGTCGACTTTTCATTCCCAGTCACTGATCATGAAATCTTTCAAATTATCACACTTCTTGTTTTGGCAGCAATGTGCTCGTTTCCAATATCCTTAAACTAACTAATTCGATAAGCTAATTATAAATATGCATATTATTTAATTTATTAGTTAATATACAAAACTATTATAAAAATAAAGAAAAAGAATATATGCATATATGCAATATATGCTATTGTAATATGAATGGCATTTCACTGCCGCAAAATTTCCGTTCGATGGCTTGTCAGAAATTGTTGAGTTTTGATCGAAGAAGAGTACTGATCAAAAATGGCTGTAGTAAAAAGAAGCAAGGATAATGTAACGACCGCTTTGCGTGCTTGCAATAATCAACGCGAGTCGAGCCAAGTAAGAGCGAGGTTGAAGAAAAGAGGGCAATGAGTTAGGATTGAAAATGAAATTAAAAAGAGAAAAACCATCGAAGTTTAGCGTGATTCTTTATTGCGCTTACCTTTGATGCTTCGAGATTGAAATCGTATCAAGAGAAGTAATGATATCTTAAAGATACATCTATAGATTATCATTAAGTAACAAAGACAAGATTTAATCACGTCGTTATTAAATTAAATAATCGATCATATAATTTATGACAATTCGCATGTGACGCAAAAAAAAAACAGTAGGAATTAAAATCGAAAACGTGTAATTTCTATTAAGAAACTTTGATATCTACGCGTACGCATTATATGCAGTAACGGACACATCTATCAACCGAGAACCAGGGGCGATCTTTATCTTTATCGCCTCAAAATCTCGACAAAGGGTAATAGATCAAGATTCCTCGCATTTTAATAACCCCGACAGCACTGCCATCATATTTCACTTATGTACGCGCCTAAGTCATTGTGCGACCCGCAAAACGTCACGCGAACCGCGCCACGACGAACCGTAATTTCCATCAGCTGCGGTAAGTGGTCCGAGCAATAATCACGTGAGAATGCAATTTTACGGTCCGGCAAGGTTCGCAGTTAAATTTCTATTGCTCTCGCCGTTTCGTCCTGACAGCCGCAGAGTCATTATTTCGACGCATCGGTTAATTTTACGGCACGTCCGAAATATATCCGGCCGAAGGATGCGTCGCGTCGTCACTTACGGCACCGCGAAATTGCTTGCGGTAGTGCATTCACATTACCGTCATATGTTTTGTCGCAAATTGAAGTCCAGCCAGATCTCAATCCAAGTTTCAGTTTATATATTATATAAATTTTTCAAAAATAACACAAAGAGAAATGACGTGATACAGACACGCTTACCTTATATTATGCTTAATACAATACGCTGAAAGAACAACGATTTTGTCTTAAAAACTTGATTTGTATTCACATCATATAAAATAAGCGAATTATACAATTTACGTAAATATGTATTATACTTTATAATCTCCGTATACATATATTAAACAATTATCATTCATTATCATGCGATATTTTTTTATTCAACTCTTCATTTTTATCAGAAGAGATGTACTCATTTAATGGAATATCCACATTTTGCGCTCTTGATGCGTGAGATTTTTTGTCGAAAAACATCTGAATCTCCTGCAAAGTTTTATTCTTGGTTTCCGGAAGAACAAAATATAAAATACTAGTTCCGATTAATGCCACAAAGCCGTAAACGGCGAATGTACCTTCGGCCTTTATATATTCCATCATAGGCGGCATTGTCTTAATCACCGCGAAGAAGCAGATAAAGCCGAAGCCGGACGTTAAGCCGGAACCGAGCCCACGGTACTTCCTCGGGAACAGTTCACCGCAAAGCATCCAGGGTAAGGGAATCAGTCCCAATGGCAGCAGTGCGACATAAATGACGAGTAAAATCATGGGACTCCAAGGTCTTCCAATATCAAATGTCAAACACACGCTCAAAGATAACATGGTGATAGCTACACCGAAGCCGGATATGAACGTCATAGTGCGCCTGCGGCATATTTTCAGAAGAACGCACACCAGAACGGAGAATATCAAACGTATCGCGTCGATGGTCAACGTTATCAGATACGCGTATGCCGGGTCCGAAACGTCCGCCAACATCTCAACGCAGTAGAAAGTCGTTACGTTACTGCCCGCGAACTGCGTAGTAAAGAAGTATAGACAAACGATGCCAAAAGGCCTCAGGAAGTACCGTGAGGACCAAGCTTTCCTGAGCGAACGCAGTAACGATCGTTTCTTGGTTTTCTTTCTCGATATTTCCGTAAGTCTGGTGGTTTCCAGCAGGGAGAACTCCTCGAGTGATTCTATGCCATAAAGGAATATCCAGCAACGCTTTGCCTCCTCCATCTTGCCTTTACCAAGTAGCCATAATGGACTCTCTTTTCCGTAGATGTTAACAATCGAACAAATTATGGGCAACACGCTGCAGATATATGCTGTGGTACGCCAATGCAACCAAGTTCCCATCGCGTGACATGCCAATGTACCAATGGCGAGGGTCAAACTGACCGCCCCCAGCAGAATGCCACGTAACAGTGGATCGCTTGTTTCACTCACATAAATTGGAAATATCGATGCCAAGACTCCCATGCAATACCCAGAGAGAAGTCTACCTATTATCAAACTAGTCACACCGTTAGCGAGGCCGATAATCAGCCATCCGACAAAATAAACAGGACACACCAGCATCACTGACATCTTCCTGCCGAATTTTTCAGCCATGAATCCACCGGTCCAACATCCCGGGGTTAATGGCAGAACTACAGCTGCTGCGATCCATGATTCTTGATCAATATTGAGCTCTCCAAAGTGATCTGCATCCGTAGATTCGTATGAAGATTCGTTAGAAATTGTCTTCAGTTGTGGAAGAAGAATCGCACTGTAACCATTTGACATACCGGACGCGACGGCTCCCAACAGTGATCCCAGACCTGTCAATAGTTGCCTGAAATGCAACTTCACTTTGGTATCTGAATTATTTTCATAAATCGTCATTGTAGAGCTTACAGGAATCGTGAAAATCGTGAAGAAAAATTCTAAAGATGTTAAGAAAAACTGATATGACTATTTGCAATATACGCTACAGTACAATTTTTCCTCGTTTTCCTAATAAATTTCTCTAAATATAAATTGCAGAAATGCACCGTTGACCATTAAATTGATTAAACTAGAGTATTACTAGTGAAAATATCGCATTAATTGGCAACGTAGATAAGATAAATATCTTAGATTAAGAAAAAATAATGTCTTTATAAGTTACTATCTACATGAGATACGCGATATCTGATGATCACATGTGTAAAGTTATTTGGCACGAACTTCGGATTACGATTAATTATATTTTATTCCTTCATTAGTGGCTGTTGTTAACCACGAAACCGAATAGCCTTTATGCGTGACAACTGAAACAACAGATTTATACTGAAAATAGAGATAATCTGCAAAACCATACAGACATAAACAACATTGATGACTTCCGGAAACTCTATCCGTAATTGTATCAAATATATTACGGATATATTAAATAAACATCAAATGGTTCGTTATTAGTAAAAAACCATAATTATCTCTGTTATTAATTTAGGAAATTATTCTTGTTTTCATTCTTGTTGGAATCTTTCTTGTTTTCATAGAAAAATATGAATTTTATGATTATTTTCTTTGAAAAAGGAAAATTCTACATCGTCATGTATTTTGCTGGTATTTATAAAGAAGTGCAGTATAATACATCTTTCTACAAATTATTAATGTATAATCTTCTTAGAAATTATTTCAGTCTTTTAAAATAACTTTAATATTAGAAGCTATTTAGTACATAATAATATGTTCTCGACATTAATATAAAAATGATATACCAAAGCTATGAAACTGTAATAAGATGTACAAAAAATTATTTCTTAAAATTATTTTATAAATAAGAATCCGAAGGATCAAATATACATGAATAATAATTACAGGTAATAAAATAATAGCAACATAAAATTTAAATTTTTGTTTATCTGTTAAATGTGCAACTTCATTTTTCTTCATCTTTTTCTCATCGCAATTGAAAATCCGAGATCCATGCGATATTAAATAAATTCGATTCTATGCTCATATTTTTCTCACGCAGCAAATTTGGATGTCTCGCGTCGAAATAAATAAAGTCGGTCCACCGTTTTGTAGAAAATTAAACGCGCCGCATGCGTGACGCCCTCGCATGAAAATGAAACTGAAATCTCCACCTATTTCTCTCCGTGCAAAATAATTTTCCCGCAGTGCCTCGGAATTCGCGTGATATTTTAACTAGCTGAAAAGGGATTTAAATGATCCGGGATGGCGGCCGCGGGAATTTGAGACCCGTGAATTTAATAACGCACCCCTTGTCGAGCGACGGGATGTTTCGTATTTTGGACGGCGGCCAAATGCGATTTTCGCGTTATTTATCTTTCGCAAACGCGGATGCGCGCCTCCGCGTTTGGAGGAAGTTGAGAGTTAGGTTCGTGTACGCATCGATGTGCCGCAACGTATCGTGTGCTTGTTTCGACGATTAAAAACTAACGACTCCGCGAGAGAGAAAAACGGTAATGCCGCGAGCGAGAGATATTTAACACGTTTTTGAGGTTTCGATATAATTAACGCTTTTGCCGTTATTACCGTTTTCGCTGCTAATTTCTGCTATTAATTCCGAATAATTCTAAGTTATCCGTAGAAAAATGCGAGATTTATATTTATTCATTTTTCCAGAGAAATATCGCATACAATAAAGACTTATTAAAACATTTGCGCAAAGGAAGAAAAAAGGAGAAATTTATGTTTTCAACATGTTTACATCCTTTACTTGCTCAGATCGATGCTTAAAACGTCTGACAAGATTATAGACAAGATTCTAAGAGTGATCTAATTTTCTTCAGAAGTGAAGAAAAGAAATTTTCTTCCTATTGGCTTCGTTTGAGTCGCTACCCGTAAGTTTCGCGTATTTCAGGGGCGGTCGATAGTTAAAATTCTCACAACGCGAAGGCAATCAGTAAACCAATAGAAATCAAGAGATCGGACGGGCAAACAGTGAACCTGGCAAATTTCCGCCAATTCTATTACCAGATTTCTAACTCTTTGATATACGGTAAATATTCTGTCGCAATATTCTGTGCCTGCTGCTCATCTACTTCGGCTCACGTCGCGTACGAGATACGCCTTTTAATGTCGAGGACTCTCAAAAGTCTCGTTACTCCGCGAGCTTGTACTTCGACGTTAGAAAGAGAACTTATTTAACGGCAAATGCTTTTACAAGAGTATCCGTTGAGACTCATGAACAAGGACCTTGTGGATGCATTTTGATAAACTCGAGAAAGAATAAGAGTCACAAAATGAAATTTCACAAGAGCAAAGACTGACAAGTGATAATGATGAAAGCGACGAAAAACAACATCGAATTGGTATCAAGTATACACATGTTCCATCGTACCTTCAAAACGTTGTTATTTCAATATCTCGAAACATACATATATACAAATGTTTCTGTAAAATGAAAACGGGGAAACTGCGGGCTGCAGTTACGGGATAACATTGTCAATATAATTTCTAGATGGATATAATGTTTACTAAGGCTTCTTAGAAAACACCAAAATTTCACAGAAAATTTATAAGCGCAATCTCGGGAGAAATTTCTAAAAGACCTTAGGTAATTCTAAGGTTTAATATAAGTTTCGTCGTCTCTTCCCGGCCTCGTGTACAAGAGGGAGACTTATTTAACGGTAGATGCTCTTATGAGAGTGCATGTCGAGTATCAGGGCTGTCGTAGATGAATGTTGACGAGCTCTTGAGGAATGATGCAAGGAAGCTTCAAAACTACGTCATTTTGCAGCGAAGAAACCTCTGCAAAATGTTTCCCGCTATTATTAGCGCATCATGGTATACTTATTATAATATAATAGTGATACGATGATAATAATTTATAAAAAACCATTAAATTTTTCTTAACATGTATGAATACGAAATTTCAATTTCGAAATGCAAGATAAAATAGATAATTAATATAATGAGATATTCACATATGACGTATTTGAGGTATTGTATAATTAATTTCACGGGATTGCTATTTTCTACATATATATATATATATTCGACGCGACATGCCATTTTCGCGTATTTTTTGATAAAAAAAATATTATTAGCTTTGAGCTCTTATTTTAGAGAACATATGTGTTGATTTACCGCCAATACATTTACCTATCATTAGTAGAACACCTGTCCGTTTCCGAAACACTCTATTCGTATAGCATACCCGACGACTAAAAGCTTCGAGAAAGCCGCCTCTCCGCCGTCGAACGCGGATGGGCCAGCTCGCGCAGGGAGATTGATGCGTTCCGGAGCGGAGAAAAAACAACTCGCGTGAGATGCATTTGTTCGGGGTTTCAGGCGAAGAAAAAAGACTGCTTCTGTTGAAGAACGACCGGGAAGAAAATTTCCACGGGAGAAAGATAGGCAGGAAGAGGGAGCAAATGACGAAGGTCGCGAAAACGGGTACACTAACTTCCCTTGAGGTTACTGAGGGATGATGTGGCAGGCGAAAAAAGGGCTTTCAGACCCTTTTCGACGGTCAAACATCGTACTCTTTGTAAGATCTCACTTGAATGCTCTCTCTTTTTATAATAACCATCTAATGTAAAAATCTATGAAAATTAGTTAATCAATTGAGGAATACAGGAGAAATAGAATTATTTTAGAAATGAAAATGCAAGATAGAATTGGAAAAATATTTAAATGAGTTTGCATGAGTTTTGAGGTCACAAATTTCTGTTGAAACAAACATAGAAAATAAAATATTATCAAATTTTTATTACGATACAATTCCATTTTATAAATAGGCGATTTGCACATGATAAACATACATTTAATTAAAAATGATGTTGCATGTGCAACGTCATGAAATTGTACAATATTTTTAACATTTCATCGTCTATTTAAAGCAAAAAGTATATTTGGAAAGCTGTGGCTAGAATTCGTTCGTAAATGAAATAAAAAGTTAATCCTTTTTCTTCCGTGGGGAAATCAACATTTATGTACACAAAGTACATTAACGCAATGTATTTCATGTACATAAATATGGTTTAACGTAATAGACTGATGCGAGAAAAATATCGCTCAACGTGCTAAATCATTTATTTTCGTGATTTGTACCATGTCTCGTGTTATTTAAAAATTAATTTATTCAAAAACTGAAATTTTTTAAAAAAATCCAGATTAATTTCAATAATTTCAGAAAATAGTCGACTATTGCTTATGGCTTAAACTACCTCTCGTACTTTTTTTTCGTGGATTCATAACGCCTTTCCTTTGCAATAATATCTAATATATTACCGATGTTCAACATGCGAGTCCCAAATGGTGAAATCATTGTTTTATGAATCTCGCCTCGTTCGTTGAGAGTTCGAGTTCGTTTCCTGAAAAACGTAACGTTTTCTCGTAGTAACACAAAATAATGCAAGATGTTTGCGAGCATACTTGCAGAAACAAATATATCCAAACAAGGTATAAAACATCTGTCTTCTAACAACAAGACCATTATTGATCTGATATCGGTACAATACAGAAGTTTTCTGCTTCCATTTTAAACAGGAGATTATACAAAAATATAGAATACATACGTATATATTCTCATTTTTTTCAGTAGTATATATAATTTTAGTTTATACATTCTTGATATCCATTTTATAGTCAGTGAATTTTAATACAAATTTGGAAAACACATACTTTCTCTTTATATTTACATTTTACTTCTGTATTAGATACAAAATGTTTATTTCAATTTAGTTTTAATTTGAATACAAAACTCGTTTAAATATTTTAACTACTGCATCTTTTTCGGAGATATTTCAAGAATATGTTACTCAAAAATTTACAATGATACATCACTCCATGTTTTGTCAAATATGGATATTCGACAATAGTTTTATTGCACACTATATAAAACTGCCTCAAGCATGCTGCCAATCTGACAAGTCTTTTTCTTTCGATATTGTTCGTTCCGCAAAGCGTGTATCGACACGTTCAAGAATGAATTATGGGGAATAAACCCAGACAAGAAACATGTAGTCAATATCAGCCGGACATGTTACAAGTATATACGCATATATACATATATGCATACATGCATACATCTATTATTTATTTATTTATTTACTTACCTGTTTTGCACTGGTATCAAATATAAAAGCCGATTTTGACAAAATTGAATAGACCTGATGTTATTTTTGTTAATTTTTGTTATTGAATAATATAGATCTTAAAAATTTTAGATAATAAATAAAACAACTAATATATAGATGCATTAAACTTAGAATAAAACAAAATATTATATATCTGTTAAATCTTGTTCATAATTTTTGCATAAATTACACAAAAATAACATAAAATGTATAATATATAAAATGTATAATATAAAATGTAAAAAATTAAGCATTTTTTATTTCTTCTCTATATTATGTCTCATCATAGCAGATAATATACTTATTTTTTAATCTAATAATTAATATTTTCTAAAATTAAGTTTAACAAAAAATCGAAACTGATAAAAGAATCAAGAATCATTATTGGATAAAAAATAATATTAGTATATGTTAATAAAAATATAAAAATTTATAAGTTCTACCAAAATTTATAAGCTCCTAAAGTTACAAAATATATTGTGATTTTGTTTTAAAAATATAATTTATATATTTATTAATATTTTCTAAATAATTTTAACATGTACATTATATATTATAATAAAGCATAAATAAAAAAATAAAAATGTGTAAAATGTATTTTTTACAATTACATATAAATTTTTCATATTGCAATTATACAAATTTTAATTTTCAATATTAAATTTTACAAAAAAATATATCGATCCTGCCAGGATTCGAACCTGGAATCTTCTGATCCGTAGTCAGACGCGTTATCCGTTGCGCCACAGGACCATTGAAGCTTATTATACAATACCCATGGTTTTCTATCTAAATTATCTAAATATATATCAATACTTCAAAAAATAATATTTATCATATTAAATCAAATATATTATACATTTCTTTTTGCAAAAAATAACTTTCTTCGAATATACTTTGCTAAATATTCAATAAAAATCAAAGGATTAACATCACTGATAATTTAATACTCAGTTATCAACATGATTGCAAAACATATAAGCAAAAGAAATATAAATAAAAAATTTAAAGTAAAGTTATTTATTAGTTATGTATCGTTACATTAAATAGATATCTCTTTATAAGAAACTTCTCCAACAATCCGGTATGGTCTAGTGGCTAGGATACCTGGCTTTCACCCAGGAGGCTCGGGTTCGATTCCCGGTACCGGAATCTTTTTTTTTTCTAAAAACTTTATACAGAATAAAATTTCTAATTAAATATATATATATATATATATATATATATATATATATATACTCAAAATTTATTAATTTTCTATAAATTATTTTCTTGCATTTACTATTTTATTTAACATATGCCCGGATAAAAGATTCTATATATACATGATCAAGACCTTAGATTAGACCTTTTATTCTGGTCGTGAAATAAATAAGACATGGCTATTGCTTTACTCAACAAAAAAACTTTTTCCTATTACAAAAGCCATCTATTCTCCAAAAGACTGTCCCAAAATGGTCCCATTAACGCCTTGCCAAACAAGCCGCGTCGAACTGGAAAAAGTTACTCAATTAGAGTTCTGGGTCGTTCCGAAACTTACTCCGTACTCAGTCGAAACTCAAATTCTTCCTCTTCGTGCACTGCTTTTTGCGCAAGTACAAGCACGTACTTCTTTCGAAGTTCAGAGCACCGTGACCACCGTTGGTCGAACTTTTTTCGGCTTGATAAGTCGTGCACGTAGCCACAGTACAATAAGGAAAAAGGACATAAATGTAAGAAAAAAGATTTCAAGATACGTTTTTATTTGATGTGAGCAATAGAAAAATATTTAGTTAGCACAAAAATTACAAAATTAAAAAAAAATATTAAATTTATTTTTTAATTTCATGATATATCAAAATTTGAGTAATTAAATTAAATTATTTTGTTATTTTAGAATGTGAATGTAATAAAAAATATTAAAAAAAAAAAATTTGGCCCATGAGGGGATCGAACCCGCGACCTTCGCGTTATTAGCACGACGCTCTAACCAACTGAGCTAATGGGCCAACTTACGTGAGATTCTCCTTTATAAATTCTTATGTATTTTCTTAAATTCTCTTATAAATTTCTATATATAGATCTTAAAAATATAAAACAATTTTTAATATAATTATCTCATTGTCATTAAAATAAATATCTATTTTTAACTTTTTTATTTTTAAGAATATAGATTATTTTATTTTAAAGTAAATGTACAAGTAAAATATGATAAAAATAATATAGACTATAAAATATTATATATCAATATTAATTTAAATCTGTAAGATTAGATTTAATATTTTTAATATTCTTAATATCTTTAAATCGTTACGTTAATTATTAAAACAATCTAGAAAGAAGTTTGTGTAAAATATCCAATGTTTTTCAAATAATAATTAATTGTATATTTTATTTTAAAAAAAATACGTTTATATTCAAAGCAAAGTATAAATATTATATCAAATATGATGTGCAATAACAATCGTTACAATGTTGGATTACAATCGATACGAAAAAACTGTATAACGATAACGCATATCAGAGCTGGACGGAAAAATAGCGGAAAAATATTTTTAACAAAGGTCGAAGCAATTTAATGCAAAAGAAAAATAATACACTGGTCCATAGAAACAACGAGTATTTAAATTACTTCAGTTATATTTTATTTTTAAATATTTATGATTTTCTTCCATAATTTTTTTTTAAAAACAAAAAAGTATTAAAAAAAAAATTTTTTTAATTCTAAACTAATAGGTATAAGACTTACTTATCTTCAATGTATTAAAAAAGTACTTCAATTTTATTTTTTATTGTTCTTTTATATATCTTACAGTAATTATATTAGTTATGTGCACATTGTCTTTTTTATAATTTCCAAGGATATCAAGTTCATGAGACAGGTAAATCCAATAATTGCTTAGCGTTTTTGCTGTCTTGTATAAACCTAATAATTTTCTCTCCTTTCCTCCCTCCTCTCTCTCTCTCTCTCTCTCTCTCTCTCTCTCTCCCCCTCCCTCCCTCCCTCCCTCCGTAAAAATATCGTCATGAAGTAAGTCTACAGGTTATCATAAAGTATTAAGCCATTGCAGGTATCCTGCATGGGCTTACCATGGTGTCAGAAAACTTTCTTTTCTTTTACCTTCCTATCTACGCCCAGCAATCTGCTATCGGCAGAGCTTCAGAAAAAAGAAAGAGTAATGTATGAACTTTAAGAGCTATGGCAAGTAAAGAAATGGCCATGAGTACGAGTCGATCGTAAAAAATATCAGATAATGAGATAAATTATAAAAATTATAAGATGCTTTGTTATGAAAGTATTATGATGTAAAATAAGTTATCGCTAGATTAGATTAGATTAATAATTATAAATACATAATTCAATAACTTCAATAAATATATAATTAAAACAGTATTAGAAAATAAAATAGCCTATATAAAAAAAAATTATTTAAATTATATTTGTAGCTGTTAGCAATGAAATCATTTTAATATTAATACATCGAATTTTTTTTCTTTTTTCAAAGATAATAATATAAGATATAAGATTTGACTTAAATATTGTTAAACTTAATATGAAGATAAAAAATTCTATGTACTTCACGCTTATATAACAGAAATTTTCTTAAAATTAATGTAAAACAATATAAAAAGTTCTTTTTAAATTGATAAATATTTTTTTCATAATAAAACTAAATACAAAAATTAAATCTTTCTTTCAACTAAATTCTTTTTCTCGCACGCGTAATGCACGCGTAGTGCCAACAAATAGTAACATTTCAAAGAATATATTCCAGTCACATACAGTGAAAAAAAAACATGCGCAAAGTTTAAACGAAGTATTTTCATTTGCGTGAGTAAATCGTCATAAAACGGCCAAAAGCGATCGGACAAACTGACCTGTTTGCCATCAACTCGATGCTCGCAGTATGTCCCAGTTACATCATAAAACTGTCGTTTTTTGACTCAATCCTGAGACTAGATTGAAGCCCGTCGCATATCTCGATTTAACTTACACACACACACACACACACACACACACACACACACACACACACACACACACACACACACACACACACACACACACACACACACACACCACACACATCACACACCACACCACACCACACCACACCACACCACACTACACCACACACAAATATAGATTCAACAAATACGGATTCTACAAACGATGAAATCGAACGATTGATAAAATAAAAAAAAAGAAAAAAGCATGTGCAAACTGTTATTTTTACAAAAATACATTAAAAAATTGGCTCAAATATATTTTGCGTTTTCTTTAGAAATAGAAATTTGCATCCATTTTATAATCCTATTCATTTTATGCATTACTATTTTAATTAATATCAAAACAGTTGCAATAAAATTCAAATTTATTTATTAAATAAAGTATAGAATATAGAATATAGTATAGAGTAGAATATAGAATAGAGTATAGAATATAAATAAGATATTAAGATATTTTTAATAAGACTAATTGTTAAATATATGACGTATATTCATCGTAAATTCATCTTAGAAAGAGTGCGAGTGAAGTATCGGCTAATTAACGGCGGTACCTCTACCATCGCGTTTCCTATACAGTCTGGCCAAGCGACGGGTCGATCGGGATCGTTGAGAAGGTGAAGGGAATCGAAGGGTGTGCGGACCTCGGAACGGTCCCTGAACAATCAGCGACAAATGCTGCTACTTGGGTGGCAATCTCCCACCTTACTTCTCTTCACCTCTTCACCACGATGATTCTCAGCTGCGAAAGCCGTTTCTGGAATCGCGACACGAATTTCTGTCGATACCAAAAAGTCCTTGTATTTTCGTACGACTTTCACGAAAGGCATTGATTGGATAGCAAAAATATCGCTATTAAAATCTACACGGAATTTATTTGATTTGACTAAAAATTCTGAATTCTTGGTATAATATTATATAGAGTAAGAGGTATAATTGGTCAAAATTAATGCTTTACGAAAATTATTATTTCGCTATACATTACTACTACCAGAAATGCACAATATTTTCAATCACAAGAATTACTAATAGTGTTCCATAATGTTTTCAACAAATTTTTCATTTGCTAGTTGAATTGTAAACGTGTGTATACGTATGGATTTTAACGCTTCATTTTAGCAAGATGTAAACTGGATGATAATCTCTTTAATTAATTAAAAAGATTATTAATATCAATTAGACATTTGATGCACGATGAAAACCTGCAGCCTATTCCAAGGTATTCCGTTCGAGAAATTCTCCACATTACTTTTATGTGAACACAACGTCACAGCGGAAGACATTTAAGACTGTCGTTTTATCGAGCTCGATAATTGATCGTGAAGTACATAATTGTGTAAAACAACATATAATTATTTCTTTAGTAAAACAGTAATAATAACGTTTATCATAATTTCAGAGAAATAAACGCAATACAAAAAATCGAAAGATATAATTATCACATGTATAATCATGTGTGTACAGTCGCATATTTTACGATGACATGTTTTTATCGCAATTGTCTTACGCATTGCTTAAGCTTAATAAACAGAGATCATTAAAGAAAAATGAACACGAACATTAAAAAGTACTAATAATCATGTGTAACTTTTATGTTTGTTCAAAATCTATTTAATATTTCTTTTAAATCTATATATATATATATATATATATATATATATATATCTATATATATATCTATCTATATATATATATATATATATATATATCTTTCCTTTATTAAAGAAATAATTCATTTAAAACACATTCATTAAATTTTACTAGCTTCTAATTTTATACAGAAATACATAGCGTGTAAAAGTAAAAATAAAACATTACAATATAAATTTGTAAAAGTTGAATATGTTGTTCGTTCGACAACTATGCGTGTTACGCACATAAATAATAGTAGTTTATTTAGATAAAGATAACTGTTTATCTACACAACTGACATGTCAAGGTTTCTTGATCACAAAATAAATAGACATATTTAGCACAGAAATGTTGCCATACTTCTTGATAAGCAGAAGACTCACGCATATATCAGCCGAATATCTTTATTCGTATAATAAGTGATAACAAAATTATCTTCGATATGAGACTTATCAGGCCGTACTATCGCTGAATTGAATTTACGAGGTGTCCTCTGTAACTTGGGGCTTTCAAATGAGCACGACGGTGCGCACTGACCGATTTCACAAGCATTTGCGTGCAAGAGCGACATATTTCAAAAAATAGTATCTTCATCATGTGACCTTAAATTTATCCTCGATTACGGGCTTATTACGGACAAGCACGACAAGCAGGTGTCTGTCCAGTTAGAGACGAGAAAGGAATCCGTCTCATCGAAACGTTTTCCGTTCCCAAGAGAAGTCTTACGGATGCAATTATGTTTTCCCCGATATTTTGGCCTCTTCTGCGTCCTGCGGCGCCTATTACCTACCAGAGTCATTAGATGCGCGTTAGATGATCCACAACAACACTCATTATTATTCACACGGTCGACACGAAGGCCGATGTTCGCAATATGATAACGGTGATTACGAAGATTCATGATGCATACGAAAGTGAAAGATTTATTTTGTTGACGTTTCGATGATTAACAGGATGTCTAAGGCTTATCGCACGTTCTTTCAAACGGAATATTTTTAATATTCCGTCGGAAGGAAAATTTTTATCTCCAATAAAAATTGTTTGTTGTTATGCATATATATATATATATATATATATTATTATTGTATTGTCACAGATTAGCCTTTTATCATCATTTTTATTTTCTCACTCTATCTCGCGAATCAGCGTAGAATTCAAATCAGTAGTCACGTAGAATCAGTCTGCATTGATAACAACGCGATTGAAATATGCGTGCTTGGTTAATTGTACATAATTTAAACCGCAAGAGCAAGAGTAGAAGGTACGGAAAGGGAACAGAGAGGGGGATGTACCACGTGCGATTACACCTATTTGATATGCCGCGACACTCAAAACTCGTACATCACACTTAACCGTTGAATATGGAACAGTCAGTCCCGGCAGCGGCGCATCCAGCATGCATATGTAGACCGCAATTATGGCCGTTAACTATCGTCGGCACGCACGCCGAGCACGAATTTTCTATTTCGTCATGGAGCCTCTCATTTTTTTTCCTTCAAACGTTCGCTAGCATCATATGAAAGAGATTCCTCGTTTGCAATTTTGATAGTTATAAATAACATGGAGCATATTTTTAAAATAATTACCGTACATTTTAAAATAATTTTGTTATCTTATTATTAATTTTTAGAAAAATTTTAAAATAAAATAAGGACAAGTAAGAACATTTTCAATTAGTTAAATTAAACATCTAAAAACTAAAACTTTAAATTTTTTTTATTAACATTAGATTGTGCAATTAAACTTGTAGAAAATTAGATCTAGATTATATATGTATATATATATATATATATATATATATATATATATATATATACGTATATAAAAAAGTTTATACGATAAACTGGATAAATAATAGCTACTCATAAAAAAGTCATGTAAAGTATCTTAATTAAGATAAGTAATCTTTTGATTTGAATTGAATAAATCGACATTGAATAAATCTCGATTCAGCAATGGATAAACAAAAAAGCTCGAAGATTTTCAGCCTTTCCTTTTTTCGTGCAAATCGCCTTCAACCTTTATATCGTCTCGAGACTCCCTGTGGACGACGCAGGTGCGGTTCGTGAAAAAAGGAACAGGTTCGTACGCCATTGGTACCAACGTCGGTGAAAAAAAGAAAAGAAAAAAGAACCAAAAGTAAAAAAAGAAACGCGTATTTGGAGTTGCGGTGTTTAAGACAGGACAGGATTGATATAGTCGCGAAGTGAGGGGCAGTTGCAAAGGGAAAGCGAGATGGAAGCAAAGAAGAATGTCCCGTCTCCGTGTAGCCGCACCTAATAACACGCGGGTAATCACAATTTAATAGCTCAATAACGTCCGCCACTGTGCTCTGCCACGGACCTCGAAACAATTTATCGGTCCCGCCAGTCAATAAATTCAGTTTTTGAGTTGTATACCTGACCAGTCCCGCGAGAACGCGCGATGCTTAAATCTCAAAGCGAACGCATGGAATTCGAAATGGCGAATTTCCAAATGACGCATATAAATTATTGAACGAATAAATAAATATCAGTTGACATTGGTCCTCCTTCCTTCTATAATATCAACGTTTCCAACTTCACAATGCAAAAATTAAAATCATCGTTATAAAACGTAATTATGGTGTATTTATTGCTATAATAAAAGATGTAAAGGGTTTATAAATAATTAAAATAATTAGTGATGTACAAAAAACAGATTTAATTTGCAAGCATTTTTCCCATATAAAATTTACGCGAAAAATATAAACTTTTATATAAACACGAGTAGAATTTAAAAAAAAAAGAACAGTCATAATTTTAATTGAAAAATATATTATTTGTATTAAAAAAAAAATGATTCTCCCCGGCGGGGAATCGAACCCCGGTCTCCCGCGTGACAGGCGGGGATACTGACCACTATACTACCGAGGAGTTGAGAACATTTCTTTCCAATTATTGTAGTATTCATTGTAATAAGATATTTTTCTTTGCTCTATTATTATTTTTAATTTGTATAAATAATAATTATTATAACTAAATAAAATATTGTTATTTAAATAAATCAAATATTTTTATAGCATAAATTTTATTATTGTAGATACAAATATAAGATAATTTAATATTTATTAAACTTAATTTAAAAAATTTTTAAGATAAAAAAGATAAAAGATAAATATTTTATTATATGCATAAATTGTATATATTTTGTAAAATAATTTCAATATATACATGTGTACATACTTTTACACTTTACATAGAAATGTCTTCTTAGTGAAGACTATAATAATAGAAGATGCTACCGCAAGTCCTCGGTAGTATAGTGGTTAGTATCCCCGCCTGTCACGCGGGAGACCGGGGTTCGATTCCCCGCCGGGGAGGCTTTTTTTTATATTTATTTTTTATATCATAAGTGATAATCTCATAAGTAATAATTTTTCTTTATTTAATTCGTCTAATTTTATTCATCTAATTTCATAATTGTTCAATTAAATAAAGAAAAATATAGTTTTAAAAACGATGCATTCATAAAAATTACAGCTTTAATTTTAATAATTTTAAAAATTTAAATTATGCACAGTATTTCCTCAAAATATCGCATCTTTGTAATAACTATGTAAATATCGAAGCATAAATAATTACCAGCCATTTAATATATTCTTTAATATATCATACAATTGTATCTAGTGCGATTAAAAAAAATTAATATAACTGCAATTAAGATTATTTTAGACAATTACAAGTGCTATAAAATGTTTAAAACCTATAAAAATGTTTCAGAGTCAAGTAAAGTTTTGTAAAAAATTTTTAAAAATTTTCTAAATTCCACAATAAAGAAAAATGTAGTGTAGTTTGCGCGCAATTTCAGATAATTAAACATTATTTTTTCGTGTTAACAATATTTATGTTTGACTGCTTTGTGATTACATCATTGCAATCCTCTGCAAAAAAGCGGATTAAATGACCGACTGGATATTGAGTTCACGCACGGCGATTCGCGCATTAAAACTCGTATGAAACTCGCTGGTTGTCCTACTCGTAAAAACAAAGGGACAATGTTTATGAGAGAAGGTCGTTAACAATAGTTTCGAACAGTAGTCATAGCTCCGGAATCGCGGCACGATTATTTCTTGTTCTCGCTCTTGTTCGAAGCTCGTATTCGCGTTTATGCTGTCCAGTTACGAGATTGCTGATATGTTTATTGGTTCGTTAGTGCGACATTCGTCGAGGCTATAAATTACTTTGTCATTTAACTAATGATTATTGTAAAATCGTCTGCCGGTTTGTAAATCCTGCTCAGAAAATGAGCCAGATTATTTTGCGATGTTTTCTTCCTGATGCATTTTAATTATAGAGCATTCATTGCGCAAAATAAGAAAATGATAAATATCAGATTTATATAATAACAGCAAATAATTATATTAAATGCAAAATATATACGACGACGATCCACAGATACTCATCTAGAACAATTTAAAAACAGAATTTAAATGTATAAAGCTAAAAAATGTACAAAGCTAATATTTATGTGTTAAAATACAGCTAATTTTTTTTACACAATAGACACAATTAATTTTTAATCGTATGCACATTGCATAAATCCCTTAAATTCATGTAAACTTTTTTCAAACAGAAATCGTCATAAAGCTATACAAAGAATTATAAGCTAACATGTAAAACTATGAAACGTATAATAGATATAAAATGATCCCACTTTCCAGTACGTAAAAATATAATGTATAATTTAAAACGCTTTCCATAAACCGTCGACGCTTTCACCCAATTTTTATTCATAATTTCCACGATTTATGGATCGTAGAGTGAAATATCTCGCAACATATCGCGGACGTTCGCTTAAAAACGCATTCTGAACGAACCGAGTGGAATTTTCATGATGCAATGCGGTACGCCGCGTTCGTCTATCCCGGTAAATTTACATCCCGTTATTACAGCGGTATTTCGGGGCCATATGTTTGTCGCGTCCCGCGTTTCATCATCCAATACGAGAGTTGTTTGTCTTCCCCCATGTCGACGTTAAATCTGATATTAGGATGGGCGTATGTGATCACTCGTCAATAGTCCGAGTGCAACGACAAACCTATCGATTGTCTATAAAGTCGATTTTGTAATTTAGATCGATGCATGGCACCCACACAGGGAGCCCGCCCGTTGCTTTTGATGCCGCTATACCATATCGGCAACGCATCGAAATCGAATATTTCGTCGACGGTTGAATCACAGAATGATCAATCAACATGTACCCGCATCGCGTTTAACGCTCTAAAATGTCATGTGAATAAAATATTCACGCTCCGCGTAACGATCGTGCATTATTTGCATTATATGCAATACCCTCAGGTATTGAAATCTATTTTCTCAGAATTTTGATAACAGAAATTTACTTGATGAATATTTTTCATTGAATTGGTAAAAAATAATTCCGACATTTGTTTCAAAATGAACTGGACATTGGACAGAAGAAGTGAAATAGCGGCAATTGTACAGTATTCATTTCAATATATTTCTAATATTCTTTTATAAAATTAATACTCGTATTAGAATAGAATATTTAATTATACAATGTTTTAGTACAGTCCCAATGATTGATCAATATTTAAGTTATTCATCATTTTTGGTAATTGATATAAATTGACGCTGCTACTAGTAAGCGTAAAACAAGATAAAAAACAAAATATAAAAAATATAAGCGACTAATAAAATATACAATAATAGCAATGCTATCGAAACACGGCAGAAAGCCAGATTCTACAAAAAATATTTTTTGAAAAAAAATATAATTCTTTCCAGTACGAGCATTTGTTTCGAGTTAACAAAAATGGTTGCAAAAGTAATTTAAAATATTTTGATCAAATCTCACAACCTATTTCACAAAAAAAAAAACATGTGAATATATATATTCAAGAAGTATACGTATACATATATATTTTTATATTTAAGTAGAGACAAAGTTTCATTGGATAAGTACAAGGATTTACAGAATATACAACTAACATAAAAGTACGATGAGATAATGGTTTGGATGGATGAGCTATATTGCAGACAAGAGACGAAATGTGGTTCTTAGGATAAATTACTATTTCAGTGGTATACCACTTTGGCGATGGGTAATAGTGAATTATGCGTCGTTTATGTCTCGTAAAGCGCCGCGAATGGATGGAGAACGCGCGCAGCGGCATTTGTCGCTTCGCAAAATCGCCGTAAGCCGGCTTATTTTATTTCGCAATAAACGTATCTTCGACTTTTACGTCGAGCGATGAATTATTTTATTATATTATTATTTTTTTTTTTTCGTCGTTGCTTCCCGTTAAGACTGGATGACAGAGTCTTCGCGTAACTCGCGGATAAGATAAGCGTATATTCGTCCTCATAAACAATCACAGTAGATTTCTTGAGAAACTTGTATTCCTCAATCGTATCATAAGCAAATGAAGTAATAAAGTTAAAATAAATAGAATCAAATGATAAGATATGAATGAATCAATGCATACCTTCAAGTTTTTAATTATTTATTATTAACAACTTAAGCGGTAATTACATTTACAAATGGAATACAAATAATATAAAAGATGGACCATGAAAAAGAGATTTCTTATTTTATCATTTACTTTTATTATTTAGTAAACGCATCGCAAAGGGAAATGATGAACTTCACAATGAAAATGATGGTGTCAGTTATTGGACCGGGTTAATACCTTTCGAAATATCATGCAGTTATTTTGCGTAAACGAAACAAACGTTACGTGAGCTTTATATCCACGTAAAGAGGTCGTACATGCGTAGGTGTTTTCGATACCATTAAAAAATGGCATTTCGACTAGTCGTTACTGTCATCGTCATCGTCGTCGTCGTTATCATCATCGTCACCAGATTGGTCCCCGATAATGACCACTCACGAGAAATTGACACAGCATGATTTATGACGCGACGTGAATTTCAGTCCGTACGTGAATCTGTCTTCTCTACTTCTCTATGTCTGTGTGCAGAAAAGCGGTCCTTCTGTGGCCATAACTGGCCATTAAGTGACCATGGACTATCGGATTCGATAACGCAGCTTAAGTAGCGCATTCGATGCCGTAAGTCATACTTTGTGCGGCGAGAACGACAAGTTCCTTGGCAAACGATCGCGACTTCATAGTATATTTGAGACGCAAACCTGTTTTATAATAATAATTAAACATATATTTGTTCCACAAGACTGGTCAGAATCGGAGCAAAAATTTATCTGCTATACTATTCAATTAATATAATATATATCTCAGGATTATCAACATAATCAAGATATTTCACAAGAAAGGTATATGTTATCCGGCACATGATATTAAATAAGTTTCAAAAAGCTTATAAATTTGTTGAAATGGCTATGATAGAAAAAATAAAATTTTAAATAAATTAGATTTATTTATTAATTTCGATAATAAGATATACGTAGTGCATACATATCTTCATTTATTATTATATCTCTAAATTTTAATTTTTAAAGATTGCACATTATAATGTATAATAATAAGTTTACCCATTATAAAATCATTATAAAATTTAGTCTTGATAATGATTGAGAAAAGATTTCAGGAAAGAATCAAGATAAAACAAAAGAAAATTTTTCAGCAAGAACTCGATAAAAATCATTATTTGTATTGCAATCTCCTCCGCTATTTTCTTCTGTTACTTGATGCAACCTCGACGGTGGAGACCTTGCCATTTATGCGAGCCCTCCTCGATGCTGCGGTAGTAAAGTGAGTCATGACCGTGAATCATCGAGATGGCTCCGTGTTCGCTACGACCCTTGCTGACCGCGAAATATGAGAAGAAACGTTTTCTGCGTGCTCGAAGAACGAGAGTATGAACGACGACGGGAGTATGAATAACGACAAATCCAGTAATATCATAAATGCTGGAATGTATAACGTTCTAAAGTAATACCAAAATAACACAATCCTAAAATATCACGATTCTGTTATCACGAACCGAAACCCGATACATTTGACCTACAATTCCAGAAATCATGTATTAACTACTTGATTTAATGCATAATAAATTTTATTAGCGAAATTAAATTTATAATTTATTTTCACGTTGCATTTCTTCGAAAATAGTATTAATAGTATTAATAAGCACAAATATGTATTTTTTCAACGCTCAAAATACCCATATTTTAAAAATATAAAAGTGACATCATGGCACGTTCACCATCTTTTTCCCCAAGATGTGGAATTTATATTGTGCCAAATTTAAATTTTCATTCTTTCTTATTATAACATTTTCTCTCAATGATTCCCTATCATTGTTAGTATTCTTCTTATTTGTCTTCAACAGATGAAAATTGTTCGGTGTTATATAATCAATTATACATATTTAAATGCACCACGTATTTCTTGATTAGCATATAGACTTCTTTTCTCATTTATTTAAATAAATTTTATTCCCAACCTTACCTTTTTCTCACTACAGTTCTCGGATTTGCAAAGGCTTATAAATTCTCAAACGAAAAACACATGTCTAAGGGATTGGCTGCATAAATTCTCTTACTGCGGTAAACTATCAAAGACTTGAAATCTGTAAATTTATTTATTTTCTCTAAAGTCTTCAAAATAACGTAAATGCGTGCAACAGAATAAAATATTTTGTAGTTACTGCAACATAGTAAGCTAAAAATATAAGAAAAATGATACGTGCTCATCTTCTTTTTTTTTCTTTTATTCTAAAAATACTGCTCTCGAAAGCTGAATGTTTCTTATATCTGAACATCGTACGGAGACGATTAGTGATAAAAATCATTATATCAGTTACAAAAATAATCTAAAATGCAATTTTATGAATACAAATTAATATTAATATAAATACAATATATATTTTTTTCAACGCTCAAAATACTATATTTCAAAAACATAAATGTGATATCATATCCATTCTTTTTTTCTTTTGCAAGATGTGAAGTTAATATCTTAAGTTAGTATTTAATATATCTTATTATACATGCATATGCGTTTATATATATATTATATATATATATATATATAATATATATTTTATATATATATTTTATATATATATATATTTATATATATGTATTTATATATATATATATATATATATAATATATATTTTATATATATATTTTATATATATATATTTATATATATGTATTTATATATATATATATAAATAAAGCGTAAAAATAGAAACATCTTTCTCTAGCATTGTCGCGCGCGGCTTTCTACAGAACGAAACGTAAAACTTTGGATCTATTCTGCGTTCCAAATCCTATGTAAATCCGCTCGATGGATGAACGCGGGCTGACGGACACGCAGAGAAATTCTCCTTTTTATGCGCGAAACTGACACGCATCGCGCAACTGCTGCGAATTAATAACAGAATAAAACGGACGCGACGCGCGTTGACGTTTCATCGCTCATGTGCATTTTGCAACGACCGGAAATTTCTGCGATGTAATCCTGAGAGAAGCACACGCTCGATACACACGCCGGTGAAACGAGAACGGGCGCGCTTTTCGAAGACGATCCGAGAGAGAATCATTCGACGGCAGGCGCGCGAGAGGCGAGAATTTTCACTAAGCGAAGGAACCTCGCACTCGCGAATGTATATCATGAGCACTGTTTCCGGTGGGTTGTGTGCCGCAAAACCCGACGTTCCTTTTCCGAAATGTCTCCACGTTTTCTCTTTACGCGCTGAGATAAAAGACGTCTTGGGAATTTACACGGAGAAGGCGATACCTACCACTTTCCACAAGTGTTCTTGAATTTCACTGCGAGATCGTTTTTTTCCCTTTTATATTTTCCATTTTCTTTTCAGGATATTATCATACGAAAAGATATATTCGAAACGATAATAAGTGATCCTAAATTTAATAATAATATTTAATTAGAATTTTGAAATGATTTTGAATATGATTTTTAATTTATTTTGAGTGAAATTTGCTTCATGGCTACGTTAAACTGGAATATAATATGAAATAATATTTATATGTGAAATAGAATTATATATCCTATATAAAACTTTGTCAAAATTCCTAAAGATTAGTAAAAAATTCTTTCAAAGATAATCGAATAAAAAAAATAGTGAAAACAAATACTGTAATATTTCATCCTATATATTATATAGATGCAAATTTTTTTTTTGAAGATAGACATTCTATTTACGATGTAAAAATTTATATCACTAAGTGTAGTACAGTACAAAGTGCGTAACAAAGTACATACTTCTTGACTTATGTAAATATACTTATGTAAATAGAATTGATGAGAAATGGGTCGTGTGGAAATGTGAGATCAGTTTGGAATATATCTGCAATGTATAATGTAATGCATCTCTCAATTGATTTTATCCTAATAAAAAGCACGTCGATATTTGGAATCGTAATAAAATAAATGTCATGTTTATTAATTTAGCCTTTAATTTTGCCTTATTGTTAGATATATTGGTGGAAAAGTTTTACATGACATATATATATATATATATATATATATATATATATATATATATATATAAGACATCATGAGATTAAGATATAATTTCAACTTTTTAAAGAACTTAATTTATTAACTTTATTAAAAAATAGTTTAAATTACTATGTCGCTCGTATACTAATGATAATATCGTGACAATAAAAAAAATTAAATTACTAATAAAAATTCAACACAAACACAATACGATTTCACTCACATAAAATTAAAAGTAGAAATATCTCAATCAAAAGGAGACTGGTGTTTCTCTTAGCATATTTCTTTTTTTTTTCTGAAGTCCCTGCCGGTGGCGGAGGTCTTTTCTTACTATGCAAGAGCGCTTCACGAGCGGCTCCCGTCATAAACTCTAAACTCTATAAGCGGTATGGGGACTGTTCTACAGCCGCTTGTCTCCTTCTCGGCCTCGTCGAAGTAAATTATGGAAAAGCCGTGAAAGCCATGCGGAGAGAAGCTCCGCAAAGATCGACGGGGCATAAATGTCGAGCGTAGCGTAGCGTCGATCCTTTGAATTTGCAAGCGGATACGCTCGTCCTACATCATACTATCGAATAAATCCGATAAATTATCGCGGATAAGGTGACACAATTACAACACCATGAGACATATTGCTTCTGTTCTGTATTTTCGACAGAAATAACATAACCGAATGGCATTTGATCTTTACGCGCATATTTCTCGTAGGATAATGTGATAATTGCTCTAACATTTGATTCAGATTTATCTTCAAAAATGCCAAAACTTTCAAGACTTTTAATAAATATTTTCAATAGAATGCTCAAATTAATCTCGTGACGAAATTTCTGGATTTCCTCTTTTATTGAATATAATTAAATGAATTTTGTGACTCTCAATATGCAGTAATTGCCCGTGGATTCCAATAAATGCTCAGTCTCACGTTCGATGAAAAGCATTCGTAATAGGAATAATTATGCCAAGTATGTCAGCCACATTGTTCAATGTGCAGCGAGAAATTAAAGTTTTTACAGACCCGTTACAACCTTTGTTCTTTCCAGTAAGATCAGAATACACTGTATGTCTCTAGCATTCTGTTACGTTACGAACCATGCGAAAATTAGCTCTTAAATTCATGCGGAAATTAACTCTTGAAATCATAAAATTCCATATGAATGTGTACATTCTACAAGAAATAGAATGTTTTCGAATAAAAGTCTTTTCTCTCGCAAATAATTTTTCAAATTAATTAGCAAACGTTCGACGAACAATGCTTGTTCCTCTACAGTAATTCAACCACCCATAAAATAATAAAACGTTTTTATTCGACATCGTAAGTTCGTATTACATTGCTATAGATCTAGATAAAAAGCTTCTCGGATGTCAACGAAAACTTAAATCGTAAAAGTTTAATAGAGTTACGTTCTGTAAAGATCGTCTTGCTTATACGTTCATACATGTCCCGAAATGGATAATTCACATTTGGTATTAGCATGATGACCTCAATTTCATTTTATTATGTAACACGATAATTGTGATATGATAATGACAATGTATTTGCATAATAAAATATAATCCATATCATACCTATATTTAATATCACACCTATATTTAGAAGAAAAGAGTCAAAATTTTTCAATTATTTTTATTAATTTTTTATAATATTGTTTTCTAGCGTAATCTCAACATAATATTATTCATCCAAAGTTTACATTTGTAATGATTGAACACACAACACATCGAAATTTAACGAATCTTGCAACAGAAAAATAAGAAAAAATAAAATTATTTAAGATTTTCCCTCATGATAGAAAGGGATTGAAAATTTATTTCAAAAAGTTTTGAGCAGAGAGAAATACCGAGAGCGCGAGAGGTGAAGAGGCTGAAAAAAAACGAGTAAAAGAAGAGTAGAGGTTTCGTTTGCTAGAAGCGAATCAGGAATTATCCGAAAGTCAGCCAGCCGGAACTTCTTTACTACAGCGCTTTAATGAACTTTTTAAAATACCTCGTGGAGATCAATTACGCGACCGTCCTTGTGGCGCAGTGAGAATTAATCCCAAAACGAGAAGTGGAGAAGACAAAGAGCAGACACAAAGTAAAAACAATCGTTTTACATCAACAACGAGTTTTAAATCTAACATTCGAGAGTTCTAGAATTGCGAATTAGGATGCTCGTAAATATCCAATTATATCTCTGGTCTTGACAGAAATTCCTATTAATTTAGGCAAACTTTTCGACCAACCTGAAGCGAAAGCACGTCAGAGTTTGCAGGAGATATTGTTATCGACAACGTCACGCTCGTTAACAATTAGCTACGGTCGTTTGGCAATTCCTTTCCACCTCGTATCTTCATCTATTTGTACTTTCGCGAAATGTCGTTCAGAAATAAACAGTATTAATTACGAAACTCCAACGTTAAAATCAAATTAATTTCATATTACAGATTATATAACATTATGATCGATTATATAATTGACATCGACATCTTTTCATCGTATAAAATATATAAATATACGTATAAATGTATAAATGTATAAATTATAATAATTTGTAGAACTGTGAATCAAATTATCCCTGATTTCTATTCAAAATTAATTTAATTTTAAAATTAATTAATTTTCAATACTTTTCTCCTCTCTAATGTTAAAATCAGAATTATATAATCAAATGCACGTGGAGGAAATTGAGGTAAAGGAAATTATGAAGGGATCAAAGACCCCACAATTTTCCCATTATTAGCATTATACACTTTTTAAATAACTAAGCTAATAGACCACTTGTGTGCTCCATAAGCTTGATAAAGTTTTTCTTGTTTTTACAAATATACTCACACCTTTTCAGTGACCACACGCGGAATACGAATAAGAAGATTAGAAAACGAGGACGAAAGGATTATATAAATAAAAGGCTAAAAAAGGCTAAAAGAACTTGGTCGTAGCTTAGCGTTTTATGGCCGATCGCTGCTTCTTACCCTTTCGTCTGTGACGTGTCGGAACCTCGAGGGCGGTCGTACCGTGGCCGAAAATCATACATCTGGCCGAGCAGCACACCGGCACACCGACGCTATAAATCTCCAGCTTTATGTTACGATCTTGAAAATGCGCCGTGCGACGCGCTGGCGACACGCCAACGGCCGGCCAAACGACCGACTCGCGTTTTCACGCGCGTGTACGTCTCGACGTCACAGCCATGCAAAATAGGCTTCCGCCGATTAATTTCTGAAATTTCTCTCGACCAACACCTCAGGAATGATCCTAATACACGGTGGTATTATTTATGGAAGCGAGGTCTTCACGACTGAGAAATAAAATTCAAATTGTAGAGGGAAACTGTGGTGAAAAATACAATTATTGCCTGAAAACAATCATTTAAATATTTATAACGAGAAAAAAAGTTCATAACTCCTAATTTTATCGAAGAATACGGTAAAAGTGCATTTATTCGTTCCTTTAATCTTTGATAATTTTTAATATCAATAAATATTTTTCAAGTAGAAAATAATATTACAAACTCTCTCGTACAAGTATAGTAAAAGAATTTTTAATTCATTTATTAATAATAAGGACATTATAAAATTTATAAGTTGTACGTCGGCGTAATGAGATCTTTTTATTTTCCACGTTTTTTTTTCCCAGTTATTCTTTTTTTATACTTCATTTATTTAACAGAAACAGGAATGCGAATCTAGAATCCTTCGAACGAGAGGTCTCAGGAGAAGTCAAGCTCGTTAGGAAGTCAACGGACGAATGATGGCGAGAATACCAGCCCGGGAAGATAAAAGTTCATCGCTCGGCAAATCACAAGGAGTCGCCGATGAATACTTTCAATTTACTACGAGTGTTCCCGGCTGAAACATACGAGAGAGCATGATAGCATGATAGTCATCACGGATGTGCCTGTTACGCGTTAGCGAAGAATCGTAAATATCTTTGGCAAAAAGAAAGAATAATCCGTCGATAATGAAGCCAGTGCAATTTCTGAATAATTGTCAGAGAATCGTTTTAACTTTTACGCAATTTATTATACACTTACGCTTGGTAGTATAATAGTGCCTACTCAGAAGTTACAACGGTTCTTTCTCTCATTTGTTTCTCGTGCATTTATCGGAGACATAAACACATAAAATTTTAATAATATTACGCTAACATTCTACATATGACATTTGACATATGTATACATATGTCAAAAAACTTTTATTTTTTTCTAAAAATTATATTTTATTATGTAAAAGCATATATTTTATTATGTAAAAGCATATTGACACTCTCATTATTTATATTTAAGTTTACGTAAAAAGAATTAACGTTAATTATCGCAATTTATATAATCTAACCTAATTTATTTTAAATTTATTCAAGTGCGATATATTTATTGTTTAGTTGATATAACGATAATGTAAGAAGCATTATCTCAACAATAGAGAGACGAGAATGTTCCGCCGCTACCGGATATTATCATTATTAGTTATTATAAGTAATAAGACCATCCGCTTATAACAAGACTTTCATCTACTTATAATAACTATAGGCTTAGGAACTTGGAGATGGTATTACATTGAGCGATATATTCTTCCGAGTATAAATACTTTGCTTTCACCAGCTATATGAAACTATTAATTCGATTATATTGAAATCAGTGTAAAGTGCTAATTATCGGCGCATTACAAGTCAAGTCGTTGCACATTTATAAAAATTAATAAGAAATATATATATATATATATAATTATAATTTAATATATTATCGACATTTTGTTCAGTTTGAATTATTTTTTCCATTTTTCTTGAAGGCAGGATTGTTAAATGCAACCGCATATATATATATATATATATATATATATATATATATATATATATATCTATATTGTATATATCGAACTTGGGCTGATCCTGCGGTTGCATTTAACAATCCTGCCTTTAAGAAAAATGGAAAAAATAATTCAAACTGAACAAAATGTCGATAATATATTAAATTATAATTTACATGTATGTACGTATGTATGTATGTATGTATGTATGTATGTATGTATGTATATATGTATAATTTAAGATTATCATCGACATTTCGTTCAGTTCGAACTACCTTTTCCGTTTTTCTTAAACGCAGGGTGGTTAAATGTGGCCGCAGGGTCAGCCCAAGTTCGATTAAATCAGGAATCGAGTCGAAATCGAGGCGAGACGAATCAAGAGGCGGCCCGTAATTGGCCTTCCTTGCTCCCTTACGCCGTCGATCTCGGTTCCCGGCGTTTCTACGCGGCCCGCCGAGTCGTTAATCTTTCCGGGGATACACTTGATCATTGCACGCCTCACTACGTCTTCGTTTACGTCGAGGGAGATCGTGCCGACAATTTCCCGTTGCTATTTCTGCATTTTCTGCCTACCGTAATGAAAGAAAACCAATTAATTGGGCGTTTTATTATTTATCGACGCAGATGTGAAATCCAAGATTTTTCTCCATTAATTTTCTTCATAAACTCTTGGGAAATTGTCGTAAATTACATTATAAACATCGATCGATCCGCAATTGTTGATGAATTATCAACAATTTATAAGCTCGCAACAAGAAATATCTGTGATAAATAACTTGTGATAAGTAATGTAATTATGGTAATAAAAATATCTTAAAAACTAGAAAAAAATCAATTTAGAGAAAATAATAATCATAATATAATTAATTAATATGTAATAAATTCTCTGACTTTTCGTTATAATTGATTAATCTAATTGATGCAAGATGAAAAGCAATGATTAACTTAGTGCTGAATTATATATCAGTATATCAGCAAAAATTAATCAATTATCATCTAAATATTATTATATTAAAGCAATTTCAAAAAATATCTCAGCCACATTTCTGATAATTTTAATTATAAGTAGATATATTTTTTCGTTGTACACATCTATATTTTCTGTATTTTCTGTATTCTGACCATGTGTACGAAATAAAATGCGCAGCATTCGCAGGATTACTTTAATTAATAAAAACCATTTGCCCAAATAAAATCCCCAAAATTTTTTCAAACGAGTTTTCCGGTGATAGAGAAAATGCAATTAAAATATCTCGAAATGATCTCAATTGCGATTGCGCATTATTAATATCAAAAGAAAGAAAGAAAATATGCACAATAATACAATATTTCAATATCGCATAAAATTTATTATTAATGAGGAATTTTAATAATATTGATAAATATAGATTATAAGTATTGATTATACGTGTAATGCAAATCCTGCAATTTTAATAAACCGATAAACCACAAACTCTTATTGTCGATTTCATTCAGTCAAGTACTTATTTTGCACACAAGTGATTGGTATGCAAGCGTACAGTTTTCATCGCATGAGTTTTGAATTAATATGCAAAAAAAATCATTGATGTCGCAACGCACCGATCGCGTTCGATTGATAAGCGTAACGAATGGATTTGGCCTTGTTACATATTTTTACGTTTCGAAATAATGTGGACTATGGCTGTCTCGCACACTCGGCTAGTGCGCAAGCAAATTAAAACAATTGCGCTACGATAATTGTGCGAGCTTTAAGACAATTAAAACAAAAATATAATAGTGGTGGAAATTAAGTTTTACATATACAGGGTGTTCTGTAAGTCGAAGTTAGATAGATTAATTCAGACACAGGTCTGAAAACGCGTTGTTTTTGAGTTATTACTATTTTTACGTTAAATTTTGAAATCGCTTTGCTTTCGAATTTTTTTTTTGTCAAAATTGAAAAAAGAGATGATCTTTATGAGCTTTATAACATAATTAAAATTAAATAAAAGTTGCGAGCTGCGAATCTTCTTTTATTTAATTTTTTATTTAATTATGTTATAAAACTCATAAAGATCATCTCTTCTTTCAATTTTGACAAAAAATTCGATAGCAAAACAATTTAAAATTTCAACACAAAAATGGCAAACACAATGTATTTTCGGATCTGTTCATACTAACTTTTTTCTTGTTTTTGAATGCTCAATCACCTCCACTTTTAAAATACCCTGTATAATACATATGTGTATGACGTCACACTACGGACGTCAGTTTTTCTCAAGTTTAATCAAAACTTGTCTTGTTCGCGATTCCCTTCTTCCTATTTTATATACTCCGCGATACCGATTCATTTATACACACACACACACACACACACACACGCGCGCGCACATGCACCGCACACACACACACACACACAAAACTGGATCGTAGCGAATAATCCCTTTATACGGCGCATTATCCGTCCGTGACGTGCGCGGAGGGCGATAACAGCGTTTCCACCTCTCGCACGACTCTACTTGTTATCGTTCCAAACACTTTGTGCACCGCGTGCAGCGCGCGCGCGCGCGCGAGCAGGGTCGTGCGTACATGCATAGCGCAAACGTGGCGCGACACGTACGTTCCCGCCGTATATTCCTACCGTACGCCGTTATCACGTGCAACGTAGCGGGACAAAGGCTAACGCATTTGCGGGCTTTGGCGTTGTGAGAGCGATTCGCGCGCGCCCACCGCGCGGGCCGGATTCCGTAGTTTCGCGATTATCGCGGGGAAGACAGAGACGATAGCGGTGCAACGTACGCGTGCACCGCGTACGTGCGTACGTGCGTTACGTGCTCACACTTACGCGCGAATGCACCGGAAATTATGCTGTCCAGCCGTGCATGGAAATTGCTTATGGAGGAATGTAATGCGCATGGTGGCATGGTCGCCACAGACGCCATCGCGTCTTCATCCTTTCATAATTCCTTCATCATCTTGCGATTCCTCAACGCGTACTTACTTCCACGTGTTTATTTTCGACTTTTATTCACGCATAATTCTTAATACTCAGCGTTCTTCGAGTAAGTTTCTACCTCCTCGAGCCTAAGCATTTGTTAAACGTTGAAAGAAAAGACAAAAATACGCATATAAAACATAATACGTAGTAAATTATATGATTATGACATATTTGCGAACTAATTATACGACATAATAATTATACATGTTAATTATTTTTGATGATTATCTTATAACAAGATTACATAATAATTAACCAAAATTTAACAGATTTTGTAACATAATTACACAAATAATATACGTCCTTTTTTGTGAGATGGTTATCGTTATTCCTATTAAAACTTTATCGTAATTATCTGAAGCAAACTTTGACAGCGGAATGTCTCGTGACAGATTAGGGTTCATATTCACGTAGGTAAAGCACAGACAATTGGGAGAGAACGTTCAACACATTTCGCTGATATACGGATGTAATTACCCTCGTTTAACGATCCGGACGAGACTGGGTAATGTTATTTGATGTTACAAGCCAAACAATACAATGACTTGTCAGCCGCATTGCAACTGCGATGAAACTGAGTTAACTACAAGATTAAAGCAGTCATCCCACGAGATTTTGCTAATGGATGTGATTTCGATAGCTGATTTGTTAATACAGAAGTTATTTTTCTTATTTTTCTAAACGCTAATTATATATGTAATCAATCTATACCGCGGCCCTGGTAATATTATATAAATAGATAATATATAAAAAACTATCATAGAATTTTGACTGCAAGTGTACTTACCTTGCAGAAATTTTCTAAGAAGATTAAGTTTATGATGCATCAAGTTAAAGATTAGAATTTATTTTTACGGAAATTGCGAGAAGGTGGAAGACGAGAAGCAAAATATTCGAAAAGAAGCACAGGAAGAACCTACGGAATAAGCTGATAATCTTCAGGAGAAGAAATATTCTCCTTGAGACTGAATGTCATGTTACTTTAATAATTATAGAATACAGCTTTATGCTCTTCTTTGATCACCAAATTCTTCGCAAATGCTGTATATAAAAGAAAAAGATAGAAAGAGAAAAGGAAAGGAAAAAGGAGAAAAAAAGTTTAAAAAAAAACTACATACTTATATATGCCATACGGATCTTTTTAGGGTAGATTTAATAAGTTTATGTACAATAAATTTTTTAAAACTGTAAATAGTTTTCATATCTAAACTATTCTTTGCGAAGATAGAAGATAGTACTCGTAATAAAAATTTAATAAAAACTTTGTAATTTTTTCCCAGAAAAAATTTAAAACTTAAATAAACACTTAAAAAAAGATAAGCAAATGTAATTATAAAATAACTTTTTTAATCAATAATTTTAACGCGTATGAAAAATGTTAGGGATATCAGAATCCAAGTATTATTCAATTACGGCATGCACCTAGAAGATGAGCGGATCGAATGTTAAGCTTACAAGTACAAGCTACCAAGATTTATAGAGTTTCGCACGAAGATTTAGCTCGACATGGAGAACTCAGAAGAAGAGGGTTCCAATATACCAAATTAGTTACGATAGTTACGATAGTATAGTAAAGTTTGATACAGATATTCGAACGGATGTGATCTTCAAGCGAACTACTATGTGAAATGTTACCTTCTATAACAGAAAGGATGAAATATCGAAAAAAAAGTCGAAAAAAAATATCGAAAAGATAAACATAAATAAGTATAATTCATAACAAAATTCATTACTATCGAAATAATTATATATAAAATAGAAAATTAGTAATATTTATAATTTTATAAGATATTAAAAGATACTTATAAGTTTTATAAGCAAAAATCTCCGTTTTATGACGAAAATCTCATAAAAATATTTAATTAAAATATTTAATTTAAGTTTCAAAACTGCTCACGGATCACGAAACGAATTTTTGTGAGGTTAAGAAGTAACATTCTACTATTGAAGAAGTAACATAACATTCTGATCCATGATTGAATCCTTGATTGATGTAAAATATGTGGAGAGAAAAGAAGCTGGAAAGAAAGATATTAATCGAAGGATCGGTGAATAAAAGAACCGCGAGACCGTCAGATAAGCTAACAAATGTCCCCAATGAATAATAATAAGTAGCCCGGTTCAATTTGTATTGCTTTTACATCGGACGACACGTTCTGCACATAATTTATATGCCCGTCTAACCACCATTCTTGAGCATGTTCCATCTTTCTGTTCCTATCTTTCTCTACCTCTAGATAAGATCAAATTAAGCCTGCTTTTTCTTGATCTGATTCCTTACATACGCGCTACGTCGCTACGTCGAACAGGAGATAAAAATCACTCGATGAGATATTGAATGACAGTTCAACACGTACCTAATGACATATATGAAGCGGACATTCCGATAAATTAATTGCTTTATCTAGATTAATATAAAAAAATGTTCACTTTTATTTAATTGATTACAAAATATAAATATGTATTAATATTTTAATACCTTCTTTCTATACTTTTCTACATTTTCTATTCTTCATTAAAATGTCTTAATACAAATAATAAATTTAATATTACCAGCGGACCAAGAAACAATTTCATCGATGTAATGTAACCTGTACCGATCAGTAGTTCACTAATTTATCGGAAAAGATAAACGCAGTTCAGTGACATCGTTTACAGCATTTGTTACGTGAACAAATCCTATCATGTAAACTGCGGATTAATTTGTCGTATTGGTTTTACAACAGCATTTTCATTATATTGTCATATAATGTGTATTACGTATATTGTGTGTAATTAAAATAATATAATATGTTGAACATAATATCATTTATTTGCGATATTATAATAAATTTGCAAAAAAACAAAACATAATTTAAAGAGGCATTAAATATATATAAATGCATATCGAATATATATATATATATATAATATTTAAAAAGATCGAGAAGTCTTTATAAAAATACTCTAGTAAATCACATTGTAAAATATTTAAATTTGAATTTTGTTTTTCTTCATCTCAATGAGATAAAATTATCGTAAGTTAAAATAGCTTTTTTCGAGAAAATGACTTTCCCCGAGATAATAACCAAAATTTTTAACTAACTTCATTTGACTTTTTTGTGCAAAAAAATGAAAATTTGGTTAAGTATGATAAAATAGAGAGAAGTTTGCTACAAACACCAAAAACTCGAAAAATTTTATAAATTAACTATAAAGTTTTATTTCAATATTTTGACTCGACAAATCCGACATTTTACTTAAACAATTAGAAAATAAATAAATGTTACATTTTTTGAAATTATACAGATACATGCCAATTAATAATTAATTATTATATTTGAGAATAGTTATTTTTAATTTTGAAATACAAATATCATTTTATATCGTATGTTACTTATGCTATATTTCATTTAAAAACTTAACTAAGTTTTAAATCAGCTTTTTAAAATTCTCAAGACATTTTTATTACAATTTTATAAAAATAACATTTTCAAGAATAAAAAATTTTATCTGCAAAAATATCACATTTAGAAAACTATGCTTAAAAAATTTCAATTTCCGTTTACATAAATAACTCTTGAAACCATTTATATACATCTTTGCTAATTTAAATTGATAAAAATTATATAAGATCAAAATTATATGAATATTAATGAGGTGATTCTCGGTATTAGATATGATGTAATAAGTGGGCAAATGAGAATCAGCGTTGTTTACGGTGCGCAATTGATATTCTTTATTACAACTTAAAAATATATAACATATGTTTCGACTCTAATTTGTCATCCTCAGTGTATACAAAGATAAAGATAAAATACCATATTCATCCGAGTGTGCTCACTAAAATTATATGAATTCTAGAACATATTTTATTCATATATCAGTAAATATTAAATAACACTTTCTTATCATTTCTTATCATTTCGTGATAGCTTTATCAGGAGGTTTAATTTAGTTAAAACTTACTTGTAATGATATATATCATTTCGATCGTTTTAGAATCAATCTAATATTTAATAAAGCTGAGATAACATATAACTGTCATAATACCGATTCCTGACAGTAATATGTAAATTATTGTTAAATATATATATATATATATATACGTACATATAGTCTCTCTTGAATTACATGATTCAGAATACTTAATAATGTTTAGCACACGGTTCGCGTCGGACTTTATACGGATATATGGTTAAAATAGTTTACCGATCGCAATATCAGACATACGTAGATTTGTTAGTTAATCGATTTTGAATTTAAGTAAACACAAAGTGAATTGCCACAGTAAATTGCAAACAGCAGTAGCCGATGTATGTATTTCTAAATATCGCTCGACAATGTCAAAGTACTTGTTGTCAAAACAGTTTGTCCGAGTTAAGCGAGTGTTCCTTTAAATAGGGAAGAGAATAAGTCTCACGATAACGTGTACGAAAAATTTATTGCTGTCGGCCAATTCCAACACACAATTTAATTCGCGTACGCGATGCAATTTGTCGAATCTTAACGAGAACGTATCCTTGTTTTCCAAAAAGAGAGAGAGAGAGAGAGAGAGAGAGAGAGAGAGAGAGAGAGACGAAGAGAGGCGCGGAATATCAATAGCTACGATCGAAGCGTATACGCGGTGAGTTTAATCACGTAGCGTTTCGAACGCGCGAATCAGCAGGGAACAAGCGAAAAGTACGAGTACGATCCCCCTGGGAATCGAATCGCCGAGGGGTACACCAGCTGCAAATGTACAAAAAAAAAAAGATCAGTGTGTAACGCGAGCAACGACCGGGAATATCTATCTAGTAACTGTCATCAACGGGTTCCGTTTTTAATCCAATAATATAGAAATCTAATAAAATCTACTAAAATGTGACTTGAAAGACTTAAAGAATCTAAAAGATTTATTGTATTATTAGGAATTCGACATTTGCAAGTTAGAAAAGAATTTATATTTTTCACTGATTTCTCGGCAAATTTCAAGGCAAAGTGAAAGCTATTACATTGTGATGTAAGATAAAAAATGATGATGTACTGATGTAAGATAAAAAATAAAACTGAAATAAAGTTAGAATTTAACAAAACTAAAATTTCAAACTTTGATATATTTACTTTCAAATTACAGCACATACATAGGCATGATATTAATTATGCATATATCACATGTTAATCTAAAATTTTTAATTTCTCATAAATTTCATATTATTAGTATTGCATTGTGTAGATACAATTGTACTCACATACATCAGTGTTAAAAATTCTAAATTTGATTACGTGAAAATTACACACATTATTATTAGCTCAATTAAATTAGATAATGTAGAATTTAGTGAAATAAAGGGAGAGCAGAATCTGATCTTTTGGACATGAGCATTCTAATGTTCGCTCGAGACGAGTCCCGTCGCATATTGTTCGGGATTATAAGACAGCAGTGTCTGGCGAGACACCCGTTAAGGGATACGGTCGTATCCCTGTACAGCGGGATGTGCAGCGCGCAAAGATTTACGAGCAATAAAGTAGCAATAACGAGAGCTACATTGGAGTCGCGAGCGCGAGAATGACCGAGGATATCGCATTGTAACCGCGACATCCTGCCCCGCGAATCCTGCCCTCCCCCCCCCCCCCCCGCGGATCCCGCACGCTCCTCGGGGACAATGTGCTTTATGTTCCGCGAGACGCGGAAAGAAACGCGCAGGTGTTTACGCGCGAGTTTATGTCCATTTTACATGGCGAACAATGGAATCAAACAGAATCGTGAAATCGTATTTCCCCTCGTATTTCTCCTTCGATTAAAGTCGGCCGATTCTTGATAGATGACGCAAACCGTAAGTCAATAATGTTCAGTAATAATCAAGTGAAATCGCAAAATCATAAAAGTCTAATTAACGAAGGCTCATTTTGAGCTCATCTGATGAATGAATGATTATAGTTATATTGTAAAGAAATAAAAAAAGAAAAATTATATATACTTTCTTAAATTGCAATATGTACAACATAAAATGCATGTCACCTACTTTCACCGGTTCACAATTTTTGAACGTTCGTCCATTGAACGTTTAATTTGACTTTTGGAGAATGTATCGAGAAGCGCCGACGGGCATTGAATCAAGGAATTCCGGGGCGCAGCCAGCCAACTTCGCTCGCAACAACTTGTATAGGAGTTTATGGCGAGTCGTAAAATGATCCTGAGACAGCGAGTTTCTTTCGCATTCTCAATAAAGGTGACTGCGGCTAATACAATGGCTTTTGACCAGAAACCATCATGGTGGGTGTAGCGACGTCCTGTACATCGGTTTTACAGCCGGATTGTGAAGTGTTGTCTCTTCAGAAAATATTCTTGGATCCGTATTATATATATAAACATATCCAGCAAACACAAGTGAGAGTATTTTGAGCTCATCACAAGTAGGTTAACACGAGTGAGTCAAACGTCATAATTTTAAACATAAGTAAATACTTCAATTTAAAGGAGCTTCTTGATTTAATTCAACCTCTTGATTTATTTAACTTCAAACAAACAACTAAATTTAGAAATTAATTAATAATTTAGAAATTAATTGCTTTATATGCAAAAAAAGAGAAATTTTAAATAATCTTACTATGTAATGACATTAATTTTTGCTGCAATGCAATAAGAGAGCTTTGTCAAAATAAAAATAATTTAATATCAGTCAATCCATTTCTATTATTCACTTCTATTAATAAAGTCTATTTCTTTGAAATATTGGTTAGCGATCTATTAACATATTCACAAAAACATGGACTATAAAATTAATATGAAAATAATAATTGAACATACCATATAATATAAAAAATAAAAAATGTGTTAGAGAATAATTTTTATTATTATTTCTTATTGCGAGATAATAAATCAATTGTCTTGTTATTAGCCATAAATAGTTTTTTGTTTAGGATTTATTAGCTTAAAAAGTTTCCTTGATTAATAAATACAAAATTAAGTAGCTACCTAGATAAAACATTTTTATATGTACCAAAGTCTGAGGAAAGAAAATTTATATCGTGCCAACTTTTCCCGGATGCTCTCCGAATAATTTTCTCGCGCCGGCTTCACCGACTTTATCTTACGAGAATGGAGTATACGGTGCATTCGCTGGTTAAAGGTCGCGGACCTCTAATCTTGAGAGGGTCGAAACGCAAGGTGGCGAGCACTTGGGCGAGGTCGTCCTATATTTAAGGGACCTCCCATAAAGGACAAAAGTTGCGCCGTATCGCAGTTGCGAGCAGGCCGCCGCGCCGGAACGGTTTAACGTCTCGGTCGTCCGGAGCCGGTAATGGCCCCGGTCGGAATAGTTTCAGAAAAATGGCCACGGCGGCTGAACTTAGAGTTAAATAAACGCCGGTGTGTCCGTGCGCCGGCACGGCCTGGATAAAACGATTTACTGGCGCCCCCGCGAGCGGATAACGCTCGCCATTTGTACGTAATTCCAGCGGGCGCTCTCGTGTTATCCGCTCCGCGAAATTGTTATGGCGAAACGAGTTTCCGCCCTGCCATGTCGCAGGTATCCGGGTTACCTGACCGTGGCAGACGCCCCTAGTCACTGCTCGATGAATTATGGCTCCTCCGGAAATCCGGGTTTAAGGCTTACGACATTTCGTTTTAATGTGAACATTAAGTCAGACAGTTGCTCGATATATGATTTAAAGAAAACGCGTTATTGTTTTCGTAAGATCCCATTTTGTTTCTTGTCTAGATTTTGTCTTTTTAAAGTTACGACGTTATGGCAAGCGTTAGGTGACATTGCATAACTTTAATATAAAGATATATTTATATGGTGTACAGTATTGTGTAGTGTATATATGTATACGATAATTCATCGATATAAATTCATCGACAACACTATCGTGCATAATTTATTTTTAAACACAAATTTGTCGTATCGATATTAACTCCTCACAGCATTTCAAGTGTTGATCGCAATGGTATTTTCTGGTCTCGCCAGCGCGACAATTATTCCATGCGAACGTCGCCGCTGCAAACATGCTCGAATTCAAGGGACGCGTTACATCTTAATTACGTTCACGTCGTCGGATACGAATCCAGGAATTCGAGCCCGTGTCGGCGCGCGGGGAAAACTCGTAGGTGGAAGCCGGGGAAGAATGTCCACGGATTAAGTGGAACGAACGTGACTTAAATCCATTGTAACCCCTTGGAACGTCGGTATCGTTTGTAACCGTCACGGTTGTATCTACAACGTGAGAGAGAACGAAGGAACGGAGAGAGAGAGAGAGAGAGAGAGAGAGAGAGAGAGAGAGAAACGAGAGAGGGAAATGTGCAAGGGTGAAGATGAAGAAAGTGAGGAAACGGAAAAGAGAGACGGAGAAAGGCGGAAAAGAGGGAAGGGTGGAGAGTGGGGGAGGATTCTCTTAATCTCGCCTTTACGTGCGCTTGACAAACGAGGAATGCGGATGACACTGGCATTGTACTCTTCCTCGTATTATCCGTACGATCGCGCGGATCTCGCATTCTACTTGCCGAGTGTCTTTTGCAGCATCTCTCATTTGCGTGTTGCCGCGACGAAGATATCGACTTAACACCTAGGTACACTCGAATTGCTCGAGAAGGGAGGCTCTCGCAAGTGGTTACAAAACGATCTCGTTGCTGAAACGACATTCCATGAGGACCAAATGGATATGGTTCCTACAAACTTGATATCTACCGAGCCGTTACTTCCTTTACCGACAATTCGAAGTATCCTTTTTTAGCGACTCCTTCCTTAACGCTAAAATTTCTCGAAACACGGCAAATTAAATGGTTAAAAATTCAAGTCGGACGTAACATTGTTGGCAAGGATAAAACCGTAAGCTCAATTATGCATAGTACGTATTTTGATATTTTATTAGATTTTCGCACGCGAGTAAGACTATACTAAATAAGAAGAAATTTTTTACATGTGCATTTAACACATACACACACATATATATATATATATACATACACATTCAATACTGTTAAATATGCAAATGTGCAATCGTCAATTGTAATTTCGTGTAAATATTAATAAAATACATAGGAATTTACAATTTACATGAATTCTCCTTTTAGTATTTTTCTTTCATATTAATTATTCATGCTCGATGTGATTGTCGTTAAATAAAATCTTTAATTTAGTTTATACTGAATTAACGATGAACAATTATAATATATAAACATCTCTTCATTACCACTATGCTAATTATTAGAAAGACTAAAGAGTTGTAAAATTGATATTGCAAATTACTTTGCATTTCTCCTATTGTTTAATTTTTATTATAAATAATATTATAAATTTCCGCCTTGATTTCATATAAATATTATTTTACAGTGACAATTTGTATATCATACATTAAAGAAAAATTGTAAAGACAAGCAATTAGACAATTTTATATCCAGTTTTTAAAAATTTTTAACATTATGTATAAAATTGCAGTTGTGTAATAAAAAAGTCTAGTTATAATAGAGTATACTTATAATATGACGTATGCATTTTAGAATGCTGTTCCCATTCTAAAGCTGTAAATAGATAACCGGTCTTGAGTGCTGTTCATACGGACTGGTCAGTTAGTTCTCAGTTTCTGTTTTGATTGTCAGACGAATGTGACAGCAAAGTGTTAGTAAGAATTTCACAAGCTAGAACGTATCTACAACGTACTAGACAGCAAAACTTTAAGATCATACTTCATAAGATTATTTCTGTGAGAGTTGATCTCATTCTCCCTCCCTAATATAGAGACTGATGTAATCATAATAATAAGAAGCAATAATCTTCTTCTTGAGCGTGAGAATGACACGACTTCATTATTTGATGATTATTTTGTGATCGATGATCGTTCATTCTTCATATCTTTTAATGCATCGATAATATGAGGAAGGATTTTCTCAATGGATTATATAAGTACAAAAATTTTTTTATTCATAAAGAAGATACAACATGTAAATTTGTAATATTTTGCATTATAATGTTTACTAAGCTTTAAGAAAAATGATTATTAAAAATGATTCAAATTAAACAAATTTCTTTCGAGTTTAACAAATTTTAATACAAACATGAGAGTTCGTAATTTTCTTGTCAATATGACAAGAAAATTGAATTTTTATAATTTCACAGCTATTTGAAACTATGATTTTTCCTCAAAACGAAAAGAGAATCAGATCTCGAATCAAATGTATCTTATAATGTTATTATTGTGTCAATAACATCTTTTTTCGTACGTTCTTGTGAAATAGATATTCTTTTAGAGATATGAAACGACATCGATACAACTCGAGAAAATATCACAGGTACCTTGTATTTCAAATAAAAAAATTTTAATTTCTTATATTTGTCTATAAAAATTCTCTCGGTAATCAATATATTACCAAAATGTAATCCAATTAACTAAACAATTAACTAAAATATAAACAATCGACTTTTGATTAACAAATAGTCCTTATTAGTATAACGCAAATAAGAATTCAAAGTACTAGATATTAAAAACATTTTCATTTTGACACAATAAGTTTTATTCGTTTTTTTTGTAGTAAAGTCTTTTATTAATTTAATAAACATATTAAACAAATATTTATATTAAATATTCGCAAAAATTATAATATAAATTATTATAAAAGATAGAATAATCTTAATAAATCTTCATTTGTAACAAATGCGTCTAGAGAGTAATTAATAAGCTTAAAACATATAAACAATATTATCTCTTGTTTTATCAAACAAAACACTCATTAGAAAGGCGTCGAGCATAAAAATAAATTGTAAGTTTATTCATCCTTTTGTTGGCGCACAATTTGTAGGAATCAATTATCGTGTGCTACAGATGGCGAAAAAAACGATCGTTATAACGAGCATATATCTCAATTAATTTTTACTGGTATTGACATTGCTACAGGTGTCACAAATTAAACATCGTCGGTACCAATTTTAGGTTCAATATAAAAATCGACTTCGATAAATCAGAACAAGCTTAAATTTCAAACTATTTGTCTTGTCAAAAATAAATGGAAAAATTCAGTGGTAAAAAAAATATTCATATTCGTTTACTTTGCTAGTGATAAAATCCAGTTTTGTTGATCACAAATTAGAAATAGTCCAAAATTAATAATAATAATATATGTTGCTTTCTAATAATTAAGAAATATTTCTAATATGAAGAATAATCTAATACAAACTGAAATTAGTATTTTAAAATATTTAATTATTTTCCTTTTAATTATTATCATATACAAATACAAAATTACTTAGCCCAAATAATTAAAAACAAAGTTGTTTTGAAGTATAATATATATTAAATAGTTTGCAACGTATGAATGATTATCAATAATAAAAACAAAAAATTCATATTATTTTCATGTTTGAAGAAGAGTTTCATAACTACATGAAATCTGCAAAAATCAGGAATGATAAAATTTCCTCTTCTAATTTACATAGATTGTTAATCTTGATTTTAAGAAATTTCTACATATACATTTTTACTTTCATAATACAAAACCATCATTTCACATGATTTCTCGTAAATATGTCATAAGAAAAATTTCTTTGATTTTATAGAAACTGAATCCTTTTGTTCGACAATGTTCTCCAAAGACGATAGTAAAGAAAGTAATGTACACAAACATTCTTTGAAAAGAAAGATGTTAAAATGACAAAAGAAGCGAAATTGTGAGAGAAGAATAAAAGCAAAAAACAGCAATTACGAGATGCAGTGAGATTCAAGTAAATTTGAGTACATAATTTAACATTTTTCTTCCGTGTAAACGGAAAATATAATTAAGTGAATTCCAAATAGCTGTTACCAAAGTAAAAAAAAAAAAAAAAAAAAAGTGAAAAGAAATGGAGGCCAATGGGGAGGAAAGAGAAAATGGGATGGGTATGTATAAGGTGCGGATGGACTTGGCGCGCACTTGGATGCACAATGCGCCAGTACTGGGCGGGGTGTAAGTAATGTATGCTCACATTGTTTACCGTCGCCTTGGCGTGTCGCCGCGGGACATTGCACACTGCCGAACACGTACGTGCCACCCACTCGCAACACCATTTTGCCGGTGCATTTGCACGCACGCACGCACGCTCGCTCGCGCACCTACGCGACACGGACGATGAGTCCGCATCCCCGAAAACGTATCGTATCGCGTAAAACACGTCGGCGCGATACCGAAATCGCCGCGCCAACCGTCGCACGGCGGGGCTGCTTAATTCGCCGTTGTGTCATGCAAATCGCGGTAATGAAGGAAAATGAGTCGCGGCGTGGAACACTCGTCGTGACGTTATTAATCGACGTCGTGGTCGACGCTATTTCATAATATTAATGTATCATTGAAACATAAATGCGAGTTAAATAGCGCGCTTTAAATTTATATCGTGTATTTTAATTCGTCAATATTATTATCATTATCATTATCATTAAAATTAATAAAAAAATCGATCGGTTCGCAGTGCTAATGAAAAGTTAAATTGAGATAGATAAAAATACTTAATCTAAATAAAAATAACCGAAAATTAATTTTATTTATATCTTTCATTTATATTTATATTCTTTTATATATAAAAGCCTGTTTGTATCTCTTTAAGTGTAGTTGTAGCCCTGATTATAAACTCTCCGAGCATTGGGTAGCTGAAATTGCCAATTTTGTACTCATATATGCGATCCCCAAGGTTTTATTTAAATTTGCCTTCTAACACATTCGTAGATGTAATGTAGGTAGCGATATGATTTTAACAAAGAGTAACTCTTAGTCATCGTAGTTTTCTAGCAACGATACCAACCGGTCTGCCCATATGCATATGACTTAAAGCCGGTTATTTACTTCTACGGCTGTAGAATGAGAGCAACGTTCCAAAAGAGCACTCGTTTTATTAAAAGTGTATTGCTCAATTGTTATATCTGCGAATATTTTGCGAATACAGAATTACTGCTTTAGCCATATTTAATCTTTAAAAAAAAAAACAACGAAAAGGAACTGTAATTTAACAGATTTCATAACTTATTAATTTAATAAACTTTGTTCTCATTTTCTCATATATTTAGCGTGAATCATACAACTACAGATTATTATATGTATATTTATATGTGTGTACATATCGTCAATTATAAATACATCTCTTGAAAATGATAAATAATGATAGTTGCTATTTCGCTCCTAGTTTTCTCTTTTAAAAATTAGAATTATTACATCCTCTTCGTTCTCTAATTTTAGTTTCATGTCCTCGTTAACGTTGTAAGGATTGGTGTAACTTCGTAACGCTACGAGAGAAGTAACTACCACACGGCCGCAGATCTCCCAGTGCAATATTCTTCTCTCTCGTCGTTGCTGCCATCTGTTTTTCTCCGTCTGTTCCCTCTTCCTCTACCGCGACTTACACTACTTGTTAGCTGTTCCTTTCAAACTCGCCGCTGTAGAAAAAGGGAGTCGACGACTGTGAGTACGACACGACGTCCTAACTAGTTGTCGTAACAGAAGTTTGTTCAGTCGGAGGTTAAAGCGGCGTCCGTTTGTTTATTAGCGAAGTCGTAATTGAAAAGTTAATTCTTCATTTTTAAAAGATCTAAATTTGTATACATTTCACGAAGAAGATCCAAGAGGATCCAAAGTAAGTCAATAAAGTACCATTTGAATTTTCTAAGAATAATATCAAAATCTGTAATGTATTTAAGTAATATATTTATTACCTTTAATCCGTTATTGCAATATTATTCATTATTACTCCATTAAGTGTATTACCATTAAGTGAAGTTTCTGATTTCAGGTTAAATTGCCTGATCTTAAGTATTATATTTGGGGTAAGAAATAAATTGGTCGCTGAATTAAATTTGAAAGGAATAATTGAAAAGGGATATATCGCAAATTTGAGATTGAATGTTCCGCGAGATCGATAAAAAGCGATTGGATGGCAAGTAACATTCGCATACGACCGATAATGCGAATACATTCTTAATTTACGAAACTAGTGTTGGGATACGATCGAGAAAAGAACTGCCAAAAAAATTATATTAGATTATATTGCGGATGATTTCCTGATCTTTTTTGTATGGAGGTAATAACGATCGGGCCGGAATACGCCGATAGCCAATTTCTTGGATATCCGATATATAATACTCGACTTCGATGCCGAGCAATCTCGTTTTTATCGGTTCTCACAAAATCCTCCAATTAGCTCGCATAACATTACCGTAATTACGGTACCTACCTATCGACCGAGGCATCATCGATAGGCTTAATACATCTTCGCTATATGTATATCCAGCCCCTGCTTTGGCCAAAATTGCATTCTCCGTCAGCATGAGCAGCGTATGTGGAATTAGCTCGCAAATAGCTCGCGAAATTCGCGAGCAATAACGCAAATAACTTTATATAAAGCTAACAGAACAGAAAAAGTTGCAACCGAAACATTTGAAAACTGCGCTTCGAATCTGTAAGAGAATCTCACAGATATTATTTATTTATTACAAAAATTATTCATCTTATTACATTTCATTTCTCAATATTTCTTCGTATCAACAAAAATCCAATTGTTCAGTAAATATTATTTCATGTTATGTCATGTTATTTAATTCCGATTAATTACATCACGAATAATTAGACGTGATGTTAAATATTATCCGTCCGAGAAAGATTGAAGATGTTAATTAATTCCTCGGAGATACTAATGAAAAAAATCGTCGCTAAAATGTCACTTGAAGCATATACAGAAAATTATCAGAGAGAAGGAAACAGGTCATCTGTATCATTTTAGCGCGACAGCCACAACGTAATAAGACCGTGGTAGGAAGTTTCAGTTGGGGTGTAATTAACTCAACGAAATCACCTGTGTGTTTCAGCGAGCACTCGTGAGGGTAAGTTGGGCTGGTTTGCGAGTGTCGTCGTCCGTTGTTGGCCCGCCTTAGACAACGCGCCCCGCACATAAATTCTCGCAGGTCGGTGGCGCAGATGCGATGCGTCGACGCCGCGGTTGGCTCGCAACCAATCCTGATCGCGTTACAAAGCAGCTTGCGGAAGCTTAGGAAGGTTCCGCCAGATTTGCATTATTTATTGAGCACAATCGTGCGCTCCGGATTCTCCCTTTTTTACCATTCCTATACCTCTGATTTTTCTCCTGTATCCCGATTTTCTTTCTCTTCGCCTACGAGTCGTAATTTTTGGCAAAGTTCGAAAAATATATATATATATAAAAGTTAACTACGTCTCTCGCTCTGTTATTACATTACTATTCGTTTTCGGGTGCTGCTGTCGTATTCAGCGATTCTCTAAAGTCTTTTCGCGCGACATTTTAACGTTTTTAATGAAATCTCACCTCGGTGAAATTGTAAAATTATAACTTTACAAAGATTTATCGCGAAAATATATCACGGACGGTTCAGTTTCAAGTGACACTTAAAAAAAGATACGAAGATGTCTTTTTGTTACTTCGTTTTTATATCACCACTTTTCCGCGGCGAAGTTTTATGCGCTCTCCATGTGTGGATGAATCAAGGAAACACTACGACATTATTTATAATCGATCGACTTGAAATACGCGCTACGGCGTATCCTTTTTTTACGCTTCCGCACTATCGACATGAATAATAACGTGGTATGGGCATAAGTATTCTCGAAAGTTCAATTTCCCATCATGACGCTCGATGATTTATCGATGACGCTACAAACGAATGGATATTATTTACTGTCGCCATTTCACCGACCGTTCGATATTTCGAAAGAGTAAAATTTCATGTTTACAAAGGCATATCTAAATATGAGAAACCACTCGATATAGAAGAAAAAAAAAGGGTAGAAAAATTACTTCACAACTCGTCTCACATTTAATAATAGGTTTTTTTAATATCTCAATGATTATCCAACCAATTAATCTAAAAATTCAATTCATCTGAGGATCTTAAATTCCAAACAAAAAGAAACAATAATACGTACACGTGTATTATGTAAAAATGTACGATAAACACGTGAAAAGTAAAACACAACATGACAGCTTGAGGCTCATTAGGCTATCATAACTCACTGTTATCGTAGTTGACATCAAGAAACACTATCATCCTATCATCACGCGTCCACAAAACCATCAACTAGACAACGACAAGAAGGATATCTATTTGAATGTTCAACGTCGCGAGACGTCAGTAATTTGCGTCAACCATCATCGTCATCGATTACCGCGTAAAGGGTCGATCGTCCCGTCGTAGATCGGAAACGGCACGTCTCGCTCGAGTACGAAGGGTGCCGTCGGGTGTGGATACGCATCGAGACGTGAATGTTGAAAAACGGAGGCCGAAAAGGAAAGAGCGAAAGAGGGCAACTGCCCGTCCGACGTCGGCTTTATCTAATATCGAGGAGCACACGCACCATCGGGCGCCGTCGGGCGTTCCTCGCGCGATCCCATCGCGTTGCGGACGGTGTATTAAAGGTAAAAAAATAAAATTATTGGAAACAGGCGGAATTCGGCGTCTCGATGCGGCTGCTCCTTCAGCGGTCCCAACCACCCCGGCAGATATAAACAGGCGCGTTCATCAGGAATGCCTGGCTGCATGCTCGTTGCCTGCCCGCCTGCCTCACGTATTTTACTTCCTACCCCGCGGATGGTCAACTTCTGACTAGTACTATATTCCTTTGAATATATTCCTTTGACTTCTTTGTCCCGCTGTCGCAACGAGCGTTTCGCGTCGGATAGAATCGGAATATTGACCGCTCGCGAATAGCATCGCCTGATAATCCTTTCATCTGCATATTCAGCTAATTGTTCCTTGCCACGTCATATTGTTGCTCGACAAAATAATTATCTGCTGCTTAAAATGCAATGTAATTATCGAATGTTTCAAACAAATGTATTGTTATGGAAATATTTATGTGTAATGCAAGAGTGATAACATTCATCGCGATTAATTGCGACCGCAGCGGAATAATACGCCGCGTGGCGGAACATAGGATTTTACAATGTTATAGTGATTTAATGATGACAAAAGTAAATTCAGCTTGTATCTTTTTCTGTCACATTACAATGAGACGGCGCGCTATTATCATCGGCAACGAGGATGGATAATCGATAATTACCCAGAATTGGAACGTTGACGTTAGTATTTATGTGCTAGCAAAACTCCCAAAGATATATAAATAGCCAGCGAGGTAGAAGCTCGGCTTGTTATGGCGTAATTGCCAAGCAACTGATTATAAGTTCAAGGAACGATGGCATAAAGTTGGGAGATTACAATACGACTTCTGGTGCCTTCAAGTGGCATACTTCGCTTTAACAAGAAGACCACTCCGGTGACTCTCATAATATATTACTGGCACATTTGTATGTAACAGAATCCGCATATTATTATATCGTAAAACGAACGAAATGAAAAGAACGATATAGAAATAAGATATCTAGAATTTCCTTAACGACATATAATAGATCATGTTAACTCATTACTACTCGCGCAACAATTCCATCAATAGAAAAATGCGAGAATCAAGAAGTAAGGACTATTAAATAGCATGTAAAAAAATAACATAAATATAGTAGAAAAGAGAAAAAGAAAAAATAATCTAGCTAAAATTATATCAAAATTATCAAACACGTATACTTAGTGTCGGATTTATCGGATTACCAGCATACTGATCGGAATATTGACAGTCCACGTGTACTTGAGAGGCTTCGAGGAAACGCGTAAGATCGTACGATCCAGTACGGCAGTCGATTAGCTCGGAAGCCTTTCAGCAGAGCAGTTTTATCTGCGTAATGATATCTTATAGGGAACGGACGAGGGAAAGAGAGAAAGAGGAAAGAGCGAGTGACCGCCGCAGGGGCTAGCTTTCAGTCGTCGTATCCTGACGAGAAATATACCGAGCTTGATAAGCGAGACTTCAGGGTGTTCTTAAAACGATGTTCATCGCATTCTCGACGTGAGTAAATAATTCCTAGCATGGAAAACAGACTCCATTATGACGGAGCAACATATCTCGAAAGACGATTTATCGAAAAGAAATAGCCTCTCGCAGAAAACAGAATTATCAGGATGCATTAAGCGAGATACACATACTTCTTTTACATAAGAGATTGAAGAGATTGAATCTTCGAAAATAATCCTTCTAATTGCCCTCAATTATAAAGCTTGTTATCGTTCTATGCATTCCACGAGCCAGTAGTTCCTTTAAAGATTATTATTTTTAAATAGCAAAAAAACAAATGATAATTACATTTTAAGAGAAAAAAATTGTTTGTGATTATTATTTTAATCATAATGTAAAAAATCGTTGATTAAACAAATGTTTTCTGAATTAAAAATATCGCAATCAAGACTTTTTTAACAACGATAAATTTATTCACGTTTTTTTGTATTAATTTCATACTGCTCTGCTTTTATATATCAATTAAGATAAAAATATACATAAATATACAATCAAAATGAAGCAGGTTATCGTCAACAAGTACATCATAAAATATACCATGCTATAATAAAATGTGAAATGTTCAGTAAAAAATTTAAAATATATCGCCCTCTAAAATATATTTCTCAGATTATCTTGCAAGGATATGCAATAAGACATTTCGCGAAGAAACAGAAACTCGGTTCGAAAAAACGAGAAGCACGAGAAGCACGTTGAGTTCTTTCAGGAGATACCTTAACTTCGTTATAACTGAAGGCTCCACCGTATGATATCGCTTATTGAACTTTTTTCTGAATACTTTTCGATTACCGTAGAGTATTTCGGTCTCACTAACAAAATAAAATTTTCAAGCCTCAATAAGAGAACAAACGTACCGAACGGACTAATGGGGCAATCGTCAAATATCTTTCAACCTTGTAGATAAGCCGGCACGTCCATCTATATCCGCACGCCTACTACTAAGTAGCTACGAACAGTCGCAACCACACGGCAGTAAACATACTTGTTTAAAAGATAAGAACTGATCTTGAGGTGTAACTCAAAGGGAAAAGGCAAGCGAGCCTCTCTCTTCAAGTGGGCTCTTAAATGCGGCGAACAGCGATCGCTAGTCTTCGCGATTGGAGAAACATCTGGACGGCCGTGCAACGTCGAGGCTGCGATAAACGTTTCATCGTGACGATATTCGTCCGGATCGACAAAGTGGAAATTCCGGTCGTTTTGTACCGCGGTTTATTCGTGCACGATAACACAACGGCGTAATCAACGGCCGCGTCATTTGTTTCGTACTCGTGACACTTGTCAGTTTGCCGGATAAGCGTGCCGCGCTGTTGAAAATCTGTTTACCCGTTTTACATCAAACTACACACCAACCGGCCTGTCATCTTACGCCATGTATATAAGATCATCATTCGAGATATGCTGTAAATGTCTGCACATTCATACGACGTATATATAGTAACGTGCGAAACGTCCGTATGGTAACGCTATGCATACTCCAAATGTACAACATCCGGTTTGTCGCGGCAATACAGCCACCATCTTGCCACCAAATCGAGCATAACGAAGTTGACTATCCGATAAAGCGGCTCCATTATGCCTCGTCGTCCTTTACGAGACGACAATACAAACGGGCGGGTGTGTATCTGAAAAGATACGACGACGCGTTCGCCCGCCGCAAAATTCCGCTCCGATTGAGAGCGGGGCGAGAGCGGAATACAGCGAGTTTCTTCCCTTTTCGTGAAAAATTTACGGGACGCGTTTTCACAAATGCGATATAGAGGCGAGATCGGCCGACGCTTTTTGATTGTATCCCGCGACAACATTAATAACGCGCAACGCGGCTCAGCTGGCCAAGTCGGACGATCCGGCGGAGGTGTAGCTCTTTCAGGTAACCGTAACTCGCATTTACATACCGGGTGTATACCCGACGTAGTATGCGCATGAATAAATATGTCGAGAGTCGAGTGACTTAAACAATCTAAACACCGAGTCGTATGGCAAACTCCGCGAGTGCGTCCGCGCCATCATCCTTCGGAGTTGGTGCGTCGACCTCTCGTTAACTCTCGAGTCATCGTCGAAATTCTGCTCGCCGTGGAAACAAAGGACTTCCCTTGCGAAACCATATACGAACGCGTAATGAAACCAGGATTATATAGTCGGACTTCGTGGATAGTAAATGGTATATCGAGATAGCTTATAGTTCCAGATGATTATACAAGACATTATAGCTGCAGCAAGTTCTAATCCTGATTGAATGATAAATCCATACTAGACGTTAATAGAACAGAACTGGGAAATAGATTAGAGTATATTAAAAATAAATATCTCTTTCCCGCGCTATTATATTCCTGAGAGAAATATAGATAGAGCTTAAGACATTTCTTCAGAAAAAAAAAAAAAGATCATTAAATCTATTGTTATGCCTCAGAATCTATAACATCTATAATCTATAACATAGTTTTAGATTATTGATTGTGAAGTTTTCGCAGTCGCGATGAAACATTGGTCGATAAACTGTGAAACAAACTCCAAGTTATCCTTTCGACTGCGGATACTCGGTTCAATTTGTGGGAGTTAAGGAGCCAACAAGTCAAACAGCAATTAGTAATTCGCAGCTGTGCGAACGATGATCGCTGTTTAACCCGCCGGCAAATGAGATTCCTACCGCACGTTCGCGCCAACTTGGCCAATATTTCACTTTAATCGTCGTACGTCAGCCGATGCGGATGACACCGAGGAAACCTGGGAGACAGAGACGAAGAGACGAGCGTTTGTTTCCACTCTGGCAAACACATACCTAGAACAAACAAAAAGAAAAATATTTGTACATAAAAAGGCATAAATGTATGTAGATAAGTGGCTGACTTACAAAGTACAAGAAAAATAAAATAATAATATAAAAATGGAGATGTTCGAAATTGTTCGAATAAAGATTTCAGAAAGAGATAAAAATATATATAGAAAAATACGTATTATAATACAACGAAAAATAAAAATTGAAAAAAAGAGAATAAGAGATATACCTTAAGTAAAAACAACAAGAGGAAAGAATAATAGAGAGACAGGAAAGTAACATTCCTACAACTTGATTAGCCATTAATAGTAAAGCCGCATGAATATTAATGAATTCGTTAATGATTCCGATTGATCCTTTTTCTCGCTTTTTCCCCATTAACGTCCGATCTGGATCGGACTATCGAGCCCCGCCACTGTCGAGACATTCGCGAAAATTTACAATCGATATGCTAGGCGTTTACTGTGAATAGCCAACGCCTCGAGAACCGGTTCGAGTGCATCGCGTTACGACTCCTAGCCTGCAACGCCACGTAGCCGTCTGATAATAAGTGCACAAACATGAATTTAATGGCGCGAGATAGTCTGCGAATGGACTCTCGCCGCAAAACATGCACTTTCCGCCCAAAATTACGGTATTAGCCGCAACACTACTCGTAGCGCGCGCTATCGCGCCGTTATCGATCGTTGGCTTATCGATACTAACGGCTGCCAGTCTTACAGACCCCTTATTTCCTAACAAATTACGATGCGCCGCCGTCGCGCGGGTCATTACATCATCGCGCGAAGATTAAAGCGCACACGCTGGCGTTTGTTTTTCGAAGAAACTCACCCCCCCGGTGCCAGATAAAAATTCTTAGATCGTCATTCAATACATAAGCGTAAATATATAATACATTATATAATAAACCTGTAGTAATAAATTGCTGACGAAACGAGAATATGAGAATAATATGTCGGCATGTCGTGCAATAATCAACATTCGTTATTTAACAAATAATTGCATGATCTTCTCTTGGATCTCTTAGATGACGAGACGATCTCGCAACGAATAATTCCTAACAACTAACTATTATGTTGTATAAAAAATTAAGAGTTGGAAATTGAATTAGATGTGGCTTTGCATATCATAAATACCTTATCGGCGGTTATTAGTTAGCCGCATGCTAATAGAAATGATAAAAACCGATGATAAGCCTCGTCATTCGTTGTCGTCGATAAAGCACACTCTGAATGCGCCAAGAACTCCTACGACTCTCTAAGCAACACTCGGACTTACACGAGTAAACTGCTTCCCGACGCCGACAATTGCACGGGTTAAACGTAGCGCCATTGAGAAACAAACGATCCTATCACGCACCGAGTACTTTAACGGGCCGCCAGGGCCGTTAACGACTACCGCCTCCGTCACCCCCTTCTCGCCGACACAATAGAAACAATTACGTGTAAATCTTTAACGGCTGTGAAACCTTTCAGTTATTTCTAACGTCTTTCATCAAACCGTTCTTGCTCCTTTCAACATGACTCCGTTTGCCGCAGTCGTGACAATTACGAGTTAGCCTCCGGCTAACGCGAATGTCACGGAGGCCACTTTGAACTGGCCTTCAAAGAATAAAGCAGCCTTTTTTCTCCATTTCAAAGACAGATACTACTACTTATTAATATGAAGAGATACGTCCATAATATATAATATATCTCGCAGCAACGTTAAAATAGAAGAAACGCGACTAAATTTAACTTCACTGGTAAAATGCAACGAGTTAATATGCAAACATTCATTATCTAAATCTCGACATTACAAAAAAAAAGGCGATAAAACAAATTTTTTGGTCAGAATTTCCGTGATTTGCTTATCGCAACAATCGTTACTTCCTTTTTCGTAGTCAATCGCGCGATAGCAACCCTCGCTGATGCGCATCTGTGAATCGCCGGGGATGAAATCTGTATCCGAAGAGAAGACAGAGTAAAGGAAGAGAGAAGGAGCGGCAGTTCCGAGCTGTGCAGCAGAGATGAACAGAGGGTTTCCCGTATAAGCGAGTGAGTTAGCAACTTTGGGCACTCGGTCCCAGTGTTTGCCCTCTTCGGGATCCCAAGAGATGTTTGCATTGGCTCCGCACGATGACTGACTGAAATGATTTCGTCGACAGCACGACTGGAGTGCACTTTTGTCAACATGCAACACGCAACGCAGCGCCACGCAAAAGGAAATGATCGAGCAAGAGGCGGCAGAAGCGACGTGACTTGGAGTTTCGTTCTTGTTTTCGGGGCATTACGAGTAATTATCGTTATAATAAAAGGATTCAAAAAAATAAATGATTTTACACGCGGGATTTTACAAGCTAAATACGTTTATATATTTCTATATTTCCTGGAGGAATGTGTAATTTTGTATCTGCATAAATTCGTCGTAAGGTACTCACTCGGGATATTTATCGAAGCATTAAGTTGTAATTTCTGAGTCATTGTTTCAACGCTTCTCTCGAATTAGTGGAATTAACATTAGGCACATAAGCGTAAAATTATAGAGCTCCACGGTGATTAATGCGAAAACTCCGTAACAAAGGGGGAATGCGTCAGGAAGCGTTTATCGTTTCAAAACGATTACGGAAATCGTTTCGGACGGAAGAGAGAATTAGATGGTACGGTTTTAACAATGCTCGGGAGATTTCGCACGGAGACTCCCATCCGACCAAAGTTATTCGAACTTTGCATTGAGTCGCGAGAGAGAAGCGAACGGAAGAAATCCCGATGGTGTTCGCACGGAGCGAGAAGAACGTCGTATTTACAGAAGAAAGTGGAAGTGGAACTCGAGGACGGTGATGATGAGGATTGAACAAACAAGAGAATCTCGAGCTCGAAGACGATGTCGGTCATCGTCATTAACACCGGATAATCCAGCCACGAAATACACGCACCTGAAATGCAGTCTGCTCTTTTTCTCCAACGATAAGTGTTGATACTGAATGAGAAAAAGTAAGAACGAATACCGGCTTGTAATCGCATTTCTTCCCTTCGGCTCGGTAAACATCCGTATAAAAATTACGCGTTTGCTCTACGAGCGACTGTATAAATTATTCTGTTTGTTTTTTGCATTCTCGCCATCGATCATCATATGAAATAGAATTGATAAAGTGGTAATGAAGAAAACTGCAGAAACACTTCATGCTACCAGACGCGCAATCCTTCATTTCAAACTAATCCTATTAGTAATGTTCTAATGAATAATAATTCTAATTTATTTAAACAATAGAGCTGTCCTAAAATATTTCACAATGATTATTCTTCCGATTTCATTACGTTAACATGTTTTCTCTCATCCTCGAGCACAAATGATCGTTATTTCTTCATGAACCGTAATACTGGTTTGCATAAGAACGATTGTAGATCTCGCGTCTTGTCGTAAATTTCTATCGCGTTCGCAAACGTAGAATTGCCATCCATTTTCTGCTTGAAGCAAGCGTTCGTAAGTTAAATATTATGTTTGCTGACGGAAGACGTTTCGAGTGTAGCCGAAGAATACGGAACGTGCCGATCTTGCAGCGGCAATATCGAGCGAGACCTGCGAAACGTCCGCTTGTAAATCGAAGTAGAAACGCAGTGAAATGATTTTTATCTTGCTTCTTTCCTCGCACACTTTTCTTCAATAGACACGAATCACAAACGTGAAATTACGTGAATTTTTTGCAACGCAATGACTAAATTTATTATTTTTATTTTATTACGGTAACATAAAAACAAAATTCTTAATTCTTCTTCGAAAACATATGTATTGTTGCGGCCGTGCGGTATTCCGTTCGGCGCTGCTAAGAAATAATCAATATCAATCGATAAGAGTTCGAATAGAGGATCGGCCCTTGGCAACGCGTCGTTCTCCGACTGTTTTATAGATTTGACGGCCGGATTCTGCGGTGGCCGGACGCGTTTCTGTACCGTTGGTTTAATAAAGAGCGAGTCTTTCTTAAAACAGTGTTCTTCCTTTCCGAGAGCGCTCCGCCGAGTATCGCGATCACGGGAATTAACGCCGCGAACGCGACAATTTTGGGGGCTCGTCCGGGATCGAATTTTTCGATTCGTGTGTGTGTGTGTGAGAGAGATAATGGCGGAGCGACAAACAGAAGAGACGGGGACTGGACAGGAAGAGGCGAAAAGTCGGAGAGTGATCTCTGCGAGGAAAAGGGCCTGCACTCGAGCGGAAGGACCGGAGGCGTCTCCGAATTTGGAGGAGATTCTTCGCTTAACGCTGGAGGAGCTTCGCTCTCTGAGGGAGGAGCGCGCTCGTCGAGAGACAGAAACATTTTCTATGCCCGGTCCGCAGGAAGAGATTTCGCAACGTCCGATATCAGGCCAGTCATTTCCTTTTTCAAATTTTAATTCCGACTTGAAACTTAAGCCCGATATTTATGATGGTAGTGTTCCGTTGCGCGAATATCTTACGCAATTTAATTTAATTGCGCGGGCGAATAATTTGGGAAACGCGGAAAAGGCTGTCGTATTAGCGTCATGTCTCCGAGGAAAAGCGCGTGCGATTTTGGAAGGGGGCACGGATTTTGAGAACTCTCAATTTGAAAATTTAGTCGCGCGTTTAGAACTACGTTTTGGAGAAAATTTATCCTCGCAAAATTATTATTATCAATTTACGAATCGAAAACAGAGATTCGGAGAAGATTTAGCTGCATTAGGCTCGGATATCGAGCGTTTATCTCGATTAGCTTATCCTGAATGTTCTCCTGGAGTTCGTGACAAAATTGCTTGTTCTCAGTTTGTACTTGCATTGTCTGATGTGAATGTTAAACAGACATTGCAGCTAGAAGGGTTAACGTCTTTGAGGGCTGCGGTAGAAAGAGCTTTGGCTATTAAAATTATTAGGGAGAATTGTTTAAAAGAGCGGAGAAATTTTAATTTTAAGGAGGTTAAAGATTGCTCGAATTATAAGAGCAATCCTGATTTGAACGGGTTCAAAGTAGAATCTCGTGGAACGAGGGGATTAAATTTTATGAAAAAGAAGAATTTTAAAATTCAAAAGAAACAGGAATGTTGGCAGTGCGGAAAACAAGGGCACTTCCGTTCCGAGTGTCCATCACTTTCTATTTCACAGCAGGGAAAATAGGTTTTGTCGAACTTACAGGGGCGGGCTCGACAAATGGAAGAAATGCCCCGGGTGTTTGTAGGCGTTTTGAGAGAGCGTGTGAAAAATCAAGAAATTTTGTTTTTCAAGGCTCTCTTAATGGGAAAGATTGTTTTTTTAAATTGGATACGGGCTCCGATGTGACCTTAGTGAGTAGTAAATTTATAGGGAGAAAAGGGAAGCGTTTTTCAGCTAAGGAAGAAAATTTGAGATATCCTACGGGGGAAAGAGTCCCAATTAGTTTTAAAATATTTGCTAAGATAAAGTTAGGGAGATTTGATTTAGAGTTACCGATTTTCGTTGCCGATATTGGAGAGGATTGTATTTTGGGCGCGGATTTCTTTTCACGAATAGGGATGCAAACTGTTATAGAATCTTTTCTCCGTGGAGGTCATAGGGAAGATTTTTGTCGTCGAATTAAGCAAGAGGACGAAGCTGTGCCCGCGGAGTTGGAAGAATTCTTTAATAATAATTCCCGAGAGTTGGAGGAAGATCAGAGATTAGTTTTCGCTACATTGTTGCGAGAATTTCGTGACGTGTTTTCGGAGCAAGCTGTTGCAGGAAAGTGTGAAGTTCTTCAACATAAAATTGAATTAATGGATTCTTGTCCTATCAAACAGGCTCCTAGGAGAATTCCAATTCATATGCGTTCAGAAGTTGAAAAAATTATGGAGGACATGAAAGAACAAGGGGTAATTGAAGAATCTTCAAGCCCTTGGGTTTCTCCAGCAGTTTTGGTAAAGAAGAAAGATGGATCTCTTAGATTTTGCATTGATTTTCGGAAATTGAATGCGGTTACGAAAAAAGATTCTTATCCGCTACCAAGGGTTGACGATCTTCTTGATCAGTTATCGGGAAATGCCTGGTTTTCTACTCTAGATTTGAAGAGTGGTTATTGGCAACTGAAAATTCGTCCCGAAGATAGGGAAAAGACTGCTTTTTCTGTGGGGAATGGACTTTGGCAATTTGTTGCGATGCCTTTTGGTCTGTGTAATGCCCCAGCTACCTTTGAACGTCTTATGGAACGGGTGTTACGGGGTTTACTTTCGAAAATTTGCCTGGTTTATTTAGATGATGTGATAGTTTTTGGCAAAACCTTTGAGAAAATGAAAGAGAATTTAAGAGAGGTTCTTCTGAGATTTCGTGCTGCGAAACTTAGTGTTAACCCAAAGAAATGTGATTTATTTAAGAGACAGGTAAAATATTTGGGTCATATTGTTTCTTCTGCCGGGATCACTACGGATCCTGAGAAGACTGAAGCGGTCACTGAGTGGCCAGTTCCTCAGAATAAGAAACAGGTCCGGAGTTTTCTTGGATTTTGCTCTTATTATCGGAAGTTTGTTAAAGGATTTTCTTCAATTGCGAAGCCTCTATTTAAATTAACTGAGAATTTGACTAAATTTGAATGGACTGAGCAATGTCAAGAAGCATTTTTGAGGTTAAAACAGGCATTAACGTCTGCACCTCTTCTTTCCTTTCCGAAGGGGGAAGGAAAGATGATTTTGGATACGGATGCTTCAGGTTTTGGAATAGGGGCGGTACTTTCACAAGTTCAGGACGGCTGTGAGAGGGTCATTGCTTATTATAGTCGAGTTTTGAACAAACCTGAGCGGAATTATTGCACAACAAGAAGAGAGTTATTAGCTTTGGTAGATTCGATGAAACATTTTCATCATTATTTGTACGGAAAGAGTTTCTCTATTCGAACTGATCATGCTTCTTTGAGATGGTTGATGTCCTTCAAAGACTTGGAGGGACAATTGGCTCGTTGGATGGAAAGGTTACAACAATACGATTTTGATGTTGCTCATCGAAAGGGGATTATACATGGTAATGCCGATGGTCTTTCGAGACGCCCTTGTGTAGAAGAAAAATGTAGATTCTGTTCTAAAGTGGAAGTTCAGAGAGGGCTTTTGGAGGATAAAGTAGTTGCTCGTATTGTTTTGCGTGAGGATTCTTCTGAGGATTGGCGAAGGGCTCAAATAGAGGATCAGGAACTGGCAATGTTTTTACTTGCGAAAGAAAATGATTTGCGACCTTCTTGGGAGGAAGTTTCTTCGAAAGGATTGTCAGCCAAGATCTATTGGCAACAATGGCATGCCTTGGAAGTCCAAAATGGGATTTTGCATAAGAGATGGGAGGCTCCTAATTTGAAAAACAGTTTTCTTCAGTTGATGGTCCCGCGAAGCAAAGTGAAGCAGATTTTAGAAGAAGCTCATGATACTCCTTCTGGAGGACATTTCGGGATCAATAAAACGCTGGAAAAGATCCGGAAACGTTTTTATTGGGCAACCTGTAAGAAGGATGTTGAGGAATGGTGCAGAACCTGTAAGATTTGTATTGCGAAGAGGGGTGCTGCAGATAAGGGGAAATCTCCTTTGCAGATCTTTAATTCGGGAGCTCCTTTTGAGAGGATTCAGATGGATATTTTAGGCCCGTTACCTGTTTCTTCTTCAGGCAACAAGTATCTCCTAGTTGTTGTTGATTGTTTCACTAAATGGGTAGAAGCTTTTCCTTTGAAAAATATGAGAGCTACTACGGTAGCAGAAATTTTTGTTAATCAGGTTGTTTCTAGATATGGGGTCCCGTTGGAACTTCATACTGATCAGGGAAGGAATTTTGAATCACAGCTCTTTCAAGAATTGATGAGAATTTTGGGAATTAGGAAAACGAGGACGACCGCTCTTCATCCTCAGTCTGATGGTCAAGTTGAAAGACAACATCAGACGATTTTACAGTATTTGTCAAAGTTTATTGAAGAGAATCAAAAGGATTGGGATCGTTGGATTCCCATGTTTCTTCTTGCCTATAGGACCTCTAAACATGAGGCTACAGGCGTAACTCCTTCAGAATTATTTTGCGGAAGAGATCTTACCTTGCCGATGGATTTGCTAAGAGGTACTCCTCCCAGTTATGGTTTTTCCGAGTCAGCGGAGGAGTACGTTCGAAATTTGCGGCAGAAGCTGGATGAAATTCATCAGAGAGTAAGAGAGAGATTAGAATCAAGGTCTTTGAAGATCAAGTGCCGCTATGATCGAAAGGCTAGGCATCCCGTTTTTGAGGAAGGACAGAAGGTTTGGTTATTTAATCCTCATCGTAAGAAGGGTAGATCTCCCAAACTACAGAACGATTGGGAGGGGCCTTTTGAGATAATTAAGAAAATTAGTGATGTAGTTTTCTGTATTTCTCGTTCAGGTGGTCGAAAAAGCAAGGTTGTGCATGCTGACAGGTTAGCTCCGTATAGGGAAAGGGAAGAATTTTAAGTAGAGATTTTCGGGGCCCGGTTTTCCAATTTCGACATTACTTTTATTTCTTGTTAATTGTTTTGAGTTACTGTGTTCTGTTTTATTTTTCTTTAAGCTTCCTTCCGTCGTGAGAAGCGTCGTGGGGAGATCCTCGAGCCTGACCACCAAGCAAGATCTTCAGGCTCGTGCTTCAAACTGAAAAGAAGTCTGCTTCGCCCCCGGTTTTCCGAGTCGTGGTTTTTCCGGGGGACGATGGGCGAATGCCGAGGCAGGGGCTTAGTGTGTCTTTTAGAAAGACGAAAGGGTCCACGACGATTACCCCCACTTTGCCCGAAAAATAGAAGAGAGAAGTGCGCAAAGCTCAAGACGAAGAGTCAAGAGTGAAACGCGCGAGAATTTCAAGAACAAGATTCTTCTGAAGAGTAGAGAAGACTGGGATTGGAAGTAGCGGCGCCCGGTAACCTGAGGCAGCAGCCCAGGGTAGGGCAGGAAGTCGCAGGAGCCCAGAAGTCTTTTCCTAAGAAGAAGTTCTTGAAAGAGGAAGAATTGTCGGGACGACAATTTTATGAAGAGGGGGGCAGTGTTGCGGCCGTGCGGTATTCCGTTCGGCGCTGCTAAGAAATAATCAATATCAATCGATAAGAGTTCGAATAGAGGATCGGCCCTTGGCAACGCGTCGTTCTCCGATTGTTTTATAGATTTGACGGCCGGATTCTGCGGTGGCCGGACGCGTTTCTGTACCGTTGGTTTAATAAAGAGCGAGTCTTTCTTAAAACAGTGTTCTTCCTTTCCGAGAGCGCTCCGCCGAGTATCGCGATCACGGGAATTAACGCCGCGAACGCGACAGTATTCTACTCTTTCTTCATTCTTATTTTTGAATTGTTTTTTGCTTTTTCTTCGGAATCATTCGTCAAAGCATATGGATTTACGTAATGTTTACATGTATATAATATGTATATGAGAGTGTCCGCGATGTACTAAGTAATTACAGATCCGTGGATTTGCTAAGCCTAAATGAGTTTACGGAAATCGTTTTGGATGGAACACAGAATTAGATGTTATGATTTTAACAATGCTCGGAAGATTTTACGTGGAGACTCACACTCCATCATGGAGTTTCTATGGAGATCCGATGCACAAAATTATTCAGCGAATTTAATAAAAATTAAAGTTACCATATGAAGGTCATCAATAACTATAATTAATTATAATTGTTAACTTTATTCGAGTATATTTTATTATTCGAGTATATTTTAAATTATATAATAATTAAAGATTAAGAACAATTAATCGAAATAGTCATATATATTATAATACTATAATACAATTCAAAATGTTAGACTTAAACTTAACTAAAATTGGAAAAGGATGTTAAACCGGAAATGAAAGCTCTCCTCAAGATATGAGACAACTTCTGCACTTTTTTCATAAAGCTGTTCTGAGACAGGACGCAAACGTTAAAAAAGTTTTCCCGTCTTTCGGACAGATCAGGCTATGGATCAGATTACGAATAGAATTCAAATAGCGCACTTGGACAGCAAGATATATGTTTTAATTAGAAATAACGCAGTTATATAAGATGTAACACAATCTATATAAAAAATAATTAATAAGAGAATAAAATTAAAATAATTAATAGAATAAAAATAATTAATAAGAAAATAAAAAAAACATAATAGCTATTTTAAAATAAAAAAATAAATAAATTATAATGAAGTAATTAAATGTTCAATTTATAACCAGATAAAAAGCTTAAAAACAAAAATTGAAAAATTCTTCATGTTATAAATAAATAAGATAATATTATCTTAAAATCGATGCCAAATTTGTTTTAACAAATCTAATTTAAAGTTTAACCATTAAAATTTAGCGGTAGCTAAATTTTCGTTTCTAAAAAATGAACAAATGTATTAAAAAAATGAATATAGCATTTATTAATATAGCAAATTTATAATATCTAATATAAAAGCATTTATAAGAAAAGAAAAGAGAAAAATAGCATACCTTTTTGAAAAGTTTTAGTATCTTTATTATATATTACAAACTAGTTGTTCTTTAGAAGTTCATGATACTATACCTATCATTACCAATTATTAATATCATTGAAAGATAATCGATAAAAGTTAATGTGAAATACAGCATAGAGTGCTATTTTTATCCTGTTTTTGCACAAAATGTTTTGCTACAAAATTAATTATCGAGAGCGAAATATAATTAATGTATATTTCTGACATTTTATTTATACTTATATTTTATTATTATATTATTTTATAATTATATTTTATTATATTTATATTTTATATTTTATTTATTTATATTTTTATTTATATATACGATGTAGATCGACTTTCAGTAAAATATTAAATTATGCAAAGTAAAACGTTTTCGTTTTTTTCCATTCGATGCACGATTCAATAATTTTATTGCCTTATTAATCAAAATATAAATATCCGAAAAAAACACATTAAATTTATATTAATTTATAATCACGACATTAGACACATACTCACATACACAGTACATTTAAATGCAATATTATTCAATATTTAATTTTTATTACAAATTTTTAATTATTTTCAAATTAATTTTCTCACAACCACATTTTTTAAACACTCGAACTAGCGAGTTGACTGACAAAAATAAAATTCATTTAAATTTGTAAGTTTACATTTTAATTATATGTATAGCCATAATATGTCTAATTAATTTTATCACATTTTTAATCAAAGCTTATTAATAGATCTTGCGATTACTACAATTATTTTTTAATGAAACTTGTAGAGTTCAATCAGCAAGATCTAATCAGCAGATCTAATAACAGATTAAATTGCAACACATTGTTATCAACAAATTGTTTGTATTTTGGAAGAAGTACATGAAAGTATTAAGACTCAAATAAATTCTGAAATATTTTTTCTCTTAGAAATTTAATATTCTGTTATAAATGAATTATTAAATATGATTAAGTGTACTAAAACACAATGTCTCGTAATGCGAAACGTCCAGGAACAATTACATCTCTCTCGTCCGGTAATATCGCAGGACATCGCGTAAAAAAGTTTGCCTCATAAGTAATTACGAGTTCAACCCTCTCCCCCTCGCCCCCTCGAAAACTTGTCCCCCGTTCTCTCCATTCCGGCCACGACTGCCACAGCCACCCCCGGCGTTTCCGGCCGTATCTGACGTCTTTGCCTCGATGTTTCTTCTTTCTTTTGCCCGCCACGTGGTTCCTGCCCCTTCCGTTCTTCTGGCCGCCAGCTACACCTTGCACTCCATCTCAGCAACACGTTTCTTGACAGAAAGTTAATAAAGTTTTCCAACTCGCATAAATCAGCGACCTTCTTTAACCTCCGGCTTCACAAGTTGTCAGGTATGTACCAGCAGCGCGGCAAACCCTGGCTATAAAGGCAACGAACTTTAATGCGTTTCAATAAATTCCTCGAATTCTCTTTCTCCATTTTGCTGCACGCTTGTCCCGATCATCCAATTCGTCGCTTTCGATAGCAAAGAAATGTCACTAAATTGTTACGATACGCAATCGCAACACAGCGTATTGAGCGTATCAAAATACGAATTCATGCAATGATAATTTTTCTAACAAATATTATTTCAAATATGTACAAACCAAGTTTCGCTTGTACATAATCTTTCAATAAGAAGGTTTATTCAATACATTTCTTAAAAATTATCGACTAATTCTTAGATATCTTATTAGTTAATATTGTCATTAAGAATCTATTGGAATAAATATCATTAATGATGTGGTACTGGTGAATTACTAACAAATACTCTTTAATTCTCGTGCATTCGAGACGGCAATCTTTCTTCAGTAATGCCAACAATGATAGAGAAGATCCCGACGGCACCTGTTAATCTTAATTCTTTCGTTTGTCTCCCATGGGATGCAAGACCGAAGACGTTTCTACACGACCGCGCCTGCCTTAATGAAGAAATGTTGCGTTATTCCGAAAAGTTTTGGGCAAGATGTCGCCATCGCTTCATCCGGATTAATCGAAAATCATAATCTAATTTTGCAGATAACTTAAGCAAATATAAAACAAGTAAAACCTAAATAGACTAAACTAGTCTCGCTTTATAAATAACATTCAAAATTGTCGTAAAATGTATTTAAAAATATCAATTATCATATAAAAAGATTTTATAGAAATGGTTCTTAGAATAAAATCTAAATAAAAAATATTAGAAGAAATTTTTCTTGTTAATGTATTTAATAAATAAAACACAGCAGAATTTAATAGCAGTTTCTCATTAAAATAATGTCTTCTTACATTTTCATGCTATATTTATATCTCACTTCTTTCATTCACGGGATTGAGAGAGAGAGAGAGAGAGAGAGAGAGAGAGAGAGAGAGAGAGAGAGAGAGAGAGAGAGAGAGAGCAATTAATTTCCCTTTCGATTTTATCATGAAACGAATAGGGAAGGAGATCCGAAGTACTGGCAAAAATCCGCGAATAAACATCATTTGCGTTTTCATAATTAAGAGTGGTACAGAGACGGTACAGAGTCGGTCGCTACTCTTGATTTTAATCCACGGCCTGGCATGAATTATGGACCGTAAGCTCCAGGAAAAAGCTCCAAGAGCTATACACCGGAAGTTAATCAGAGCATTTCTTTATGCCCGAAGGCACGCGAAACACGAATGTTCTCCTTCGCGGGAATAAACTCGAATTTTCTTGCAGAAGACCAGTAAATTCGAACGTTGTTCCCTTGAGAAAATTACGCTATAAGTAGTAAAATAATTCTTTCTTTAAGCAAGTTAAGGGCCCGAACATTTTCTGTAGTAAATAACAAATTTTTATAAATAACCATGTAGTTTTATATATATATATATATATATATATATATATATATATAAACTACATGGCATATGAAATCAATATTTTGTTTCGCTTAATTGATACCATATCGGTTGATATCGCACTGCTCTTGCCTGCAAAACCTTCAGTGGGAAGAGCCAACTCGCAAATGATAGATATCTAACGATGTGAAATATGACGATTTATAGACCGGTCGATGACTAGCGAGACAAACGGGTTTATTATTCCCAAGTGACGTTATCCCCATAGGTTGTTAATACTGAGAATTATTGTGGGCTATTAAGCCATCGATTATACGGTCACGGGCGAGAAAACGACTACAAAAAAAAGACTCCCTGGAAATCAATTAAGTTCGGAATACAATTACGAGGATAACAATTTATCGGAATATCGAATTCTCACGTTATTACGGCGAAGACAAATGGCAGAGAAACCAAGGAGGTGACAAAAGAGAATTCTTCTTTGTAGATCTCGATATTACTCGTTTTTATGACATTGCTCTTATCGTTCATAAAATTGTTAAAAAAAAATTTTTTATATTTTTTTATTAAATTTTTATATTTTCTTTATTATTAAAGCTGTATATAATTAATAAATGCACTCTTTAAATATATTCGAGTCACAGATGAATATTTTTTGTTATTGTTGTTACGGAAATAAGTGAATATATATCGTAATAACACAATAATTATATTTTTATCTAATATACTGCAATCTTTAAAATAAATTTTTAACCGCACAGCTACTTTAAAAGCTGTTATATTTGTTGCTTTTAATTATTTAATAATAGAATCAATTAATTGTAATAAAACTTCGAATCAAAACAATATTTTTAAGTAAATGCATAATGACAATAAAGACAGCAAGAAATAAGTCAAATAGAAAATATTGCATTCACAATGAATTATTTTTTTAAAGAGTTTAAATTTTCCTGAAATTAAAATTCGGTAATTGACTGTCGCTGGACAGGTATAACGAATTCTTGCAATATAATTGAATCTTGATTAAAATCACTGAAACCTTGACTCGACTAAATATGCAAAAATTAAAGTATTTAATGTATATCAAATAATTATACACAACATTTCTTTTATAGCTTTTATTTTCTTTCTTTAAAAAAACTTAAAAAAAAAAACAAAATATTTTCATATTTAATAAAGAAACTTATTCGATACATATAACTTCGTAAAAAGATAATAATAAAAATAAAATTCGATCGAAAGAGACTCATTTTGAGACTTAAACGTGCAAGGAATATGCTTAACGCAATTGAGATAATAATCTGCAATTAGCATAATACGTTAAAACGTCTCGGAGCAATGCCTGGCTGGATATTGGAAGATAGATTGACGCTGAGATGATAATTGGCGCTGCCTGAAAATGGTAAAATTCAATCTATAGTGCGGATGGTGTGGTAGTGAATTGAAATCGCTTGAAAAGGGAAAGAGGAAGAGCAGAAGGAGGAGGAAGAGGAGGAATAGGAATAGATTTAGCAGAAGACCAAAGTAAGTCCTTGTATCTTCCAAAATAGGTGTCAAAGCGAATGCCAACGGAACTGACGTTAATTAAAAGCCTTTCTATCGCGGAAACTCGGAGAACCGATTCTGCACATTTCCGAATAGCGATCGATTGAACATTTCTTCCATTCGACAATCCAAATGGGTCCTCGTGTTTCCACTTTGCGCACACGATTTACCATTGAGTGCGAAATTCATTGTAAAAGCAGCATTTCGGGAATCGGACTAATTGATATTGAACGTTTACCATCCCATAAAATTTTTATGTCGATGATTTTTTTAAATCATGTCGACTTCGATGAGTTGATTTCTTGATATATAACACAAATGTTAATACATACATTTCTATTTGTATAATTTGATTATAAGAATTATCAAATGCATTCGGAGAAATATGTTTCACTGAAATATGTAAATAGTGTACAAATTTAATAAACATTTTTATAAAAACACCAGTTTCTATTCGGCATGTAGTTTAGTCGTAATTATATTAGCATCACCAGCAGAAGTCATTTTCACTTCATTTCATTTAACTACTCGAGCGTCGTGAAAATGTTAAAACTCAAACTATAATGAAGCGAATAATTGCATGAAGCATGAATATGCTATTGTATGAAGTTTGCATGTTCTTTTTCTATTATTTCACCAAAAAGATTGTTTTATAAAAATATTTTATACATTTAAAAAACTTAGCGCACTATTCATTTTTAATTTTCTTTTCTTCTTTAATTTTTATTAGCACATACATTTTTAATTTTTTTTTTCTATAATCAATCCGTTCTAACGTGATATATGAATGTTTAAATTCCGATTGTAAAATATCTATAGTCAGAACATAATGTAGGTTTTTTTTTTTTAAATATAAAATTTACATTCTCTAAAAAATATTATAATATATTAATAAATATTATTCCTTGTATTCTTGAATATCCGACTTTTAACGACTTTTCCGCTGACGACGCTCCCATTTCGGTTCATTTCGTCTTGGAAATCGCGAGGAAGCTATTACTATACTATAAGAGTGAGATTTCGCGAAGCGTGAATGAGCACGAGAGGGTGTCGATTCCACCCATAAATACGCCGTTAAACACCGGCGGTAGTTATTACGATTTCTTGAGCGTCGCTTAAGGATTTTGCGCATGGACGCTTATCGACCTAGCCAACAGTATCAAATATCTTAGAGAACTCTATCGTCAGTGAGCACGATATGAAATTAAAGATTTACTCGACTGTGCATAGCATTAACTAGTTTAATTGTCGTTTAACTTAAACTTTCGTATACTTTATGATAAATTGCGCAAAGTGAAATATCATTTAGATACGATATGCCAACGATATGCCAACGAGTTGCCTTAATTTTCTTAGATAAATAAGAAACCCGATAAAATCGGAAATCTTGGATTACGATCGAAATTAGATTCTATCTACTCTTGATTATAAATAGGTAATATGTGGCATTTTATATTACTTATACTACTTTATATTACTTAAAAAAGAAGAAATAATACGCACACAGTTGTAAAAATCATTATTTTACTGTTCGAAAACATCGACAAATTCAAGTCTGTTAACAATATTAATGTCGCATTAATTGCCTATTGTAGAAAAAATAAGAATTTAATTTATATGAATTTAAAGGAATTACGTGGTATAACAATTCTACGAGCACACGTATAGAATCTATGGAATTGATTACGCATATGCTTGATATATCACTCTTTTACATTGATAATGCAACGTAAGTTACATTCTGTATATCGAGTATATGATGTTTAACATAACGTTTATTTTCAACAGGATTATTTACAATTATGTCGTAGAATTCCTGAAAGACTCATCCGTTTTGAAGAAAAAAGATTTTTGAAATTCGTGAAGGCAAAAAATAAAAGGTAAGAAATTGTACAAAGTTCGTGAGTACGATCACACAATGTATGTCTTCTAAGAGTTACGGCAGAAAATACCGTCTAAACTCACGGATATAACTAAACCTCTGACGTACACGTATTTTTCGCCATATTTTCGTGCTTTTTTACTTTTATATTATATTTTTCATTTATGTTTTATGAGATATATATATAATATATATATATATATATATATATATATATATATATATAACATATATTTTTAATGTAATATATATTTTTAATGTAATAATTTTTTAATTTTTTATAAAAAGTAGATTTTTATAAATAAAATTCTTAATTCTACACAAACGATATTAATATCATAAGAAAGTTTTAAACGGTGATTAAAAGATACATAAATTAACTTTAAAGACCTCTTTTCTACCTTGCATTAGAAACAACAGGATTAAAAGCTCAACCAAGCTGTGACAAGCAACATATAGCTCACAACTTTTCATTTTACGAACTCTAACAATACGTAGTCAGACATAATGTCACGATTGTACTACGTCAAGTTTAATTGTAGCTCACGATGCAAATTAGCAACGACTGGTACTCGGTTGCCGCGTAATAATTTCCGGAGTATTTAACGTACGATTAATAAAGTCGTATTTCTCGGCGAAGCTAATCTCACGTTAAATCATTTGCGACATCGAAATACATCGCTAGAATCCTGCCGTTTTTCGTGCTAGCTTTAATGCGCTTGCCTGGAATATACCGGAATATATGAGGTGTAATCCAAGTTATTTCTAAATTTCGAGGAGAAACTTCCGCTTACATAAATTCAGTATTAAATTGTTGATAGAAATACGTGCCAATTGCTATATACATGTGAATTCATTTATACGAAATTCACTTATACAAAGTAGTTTTAAGTTAATTTATGTTAAGTAATTATTGATCAAATTTCCCTTAAGAGCTAAACCTTACTTATGCATTCATAATATTCTTATTCAGGCTATAATGTAATTTTATCTGGAAAGATAATTATGTTTAATTAAAGGTTCAATTTAAAATTAACATTTCGAAATGTCCATCGTAGATATCAGTTTAAAAAGGGGCCAGCAATCTTTAGCTTTTCGAACAATTAGTCGCGAAGAAGCCCTGAATAATCTTCAGATGGGAAACTTCTTTCGTGCAATTTTGCCGCTCGGAACGTCTTGATTAATCGGCCATTTGGGAAGTTCCGAAAGACGGAAGTGATCTATTCTTTTCTCGTTTACCCAGGAAAACAAATGTCCCGATCGCAAAATCTCAGTCGTCTTGATCGCGCACGGACGAGGACGAATTCCTTCCAGGAATGGTGTACCTTTGAGCGGGAAAGCATTTAATTAAAATCCCCTCGAACCGAGAGCACTCGTAATCGAGTGACGAGTGAAGAGTCTCGGTGAAGAAGGAGAAGGAAATCAAAGCGACGAACGAAGAACAAATGGAAATACTCGGTTTTTGTCTCGCAGTTCAATCTAAAAGACTCCGTTCAAAACAGTGTGTGAATAATAGTGTTTGAATAATTATGATGACACAACGATGAGACGCGTCGTATGAAATTCAATGAAAAACAATGCTACCGGCTTTGAATAAATATATGAATATGGCACTATTGAATTATACCTGATATATTCTCAGATATCAGTTAGATATTCTATGATATCTAAAATATAATAGCGATAATTGCGAAAAATATCACTTCAACCAGATCCCTCGTCACGTTGAGGTGACATTTTTCGCAATATATAATTCAGAGGGAGGGATAATAGAAGAGATTTTAATCGATATTAAAAATATTTGATTATCAAATTATTATAGAACCATTACGTTGAAAGTTTGCTAAACCAAGTGGCACGTAGTTGGTGATATGATTATTTGAATTTATTTCATTTTGAAAGATTTTTTTAAAAGATTTTTAAAAAGATTTTATTTTAAAAGCAACCAAGATCCTGCTTGCCGAGAAACCGGCTATGTTACTTGCTGTTGTTTGTTAAAATGTAATAATTTACATTTTTTAGTTATGGATAAGAGTACAATGTAAACTATGTCATATGAATAACAAAAAAGCATTCATCAATGTGTAAAAAAGTCTACTAGATATGTTATGAATAACTATTAACAAGAATCTCTCGTGAACATATCTCATAGTCAAATATTTTCCGAGGTATGTGGCTTAAAATAGATATTTAAACAATTGCATCGAAATTTCGACAGGATTTCACTGCGCACTCAATATTCCTCATTTCATAGGGATTAAATGTTAATAATTCAACGTTCGCCAAGCGTTCGCACAAATGTTATTACTGGCTGAATATGCTTGTGTATTTATAAGAAATTCCGCTTTTACTTTGCTTGTAAGTACGAAACTCCAATACAGTAATAAAATGCTTACAAAATTTAGACGATTTATCCAATTAAAAATATATATAAAATATATATATGAAATCATGTAGCATATAATAAGACATACTTTACTTTGGCATACTTTACTTTATCTATTTCTCCTATTTATATGGTTACTCTTTACAGTAAAACCTAATGTTGCATTTTGTTAAAAATCCATTTAACGGGAAAGGTGACAGTGCACGCGTCGACGTAATCGTGGCAAAAAAAGAGTTTTAATTTAAGTGCCGCGTGCCCTACATGTACTCCCTATTAGTATTATTTCCATCATCCCCCCCCCCTCTGCCACCGTCGAGGAATTTTTTTTCACTTTTTAGGACTTTCGAAGTAGGGCTGCGCAATATGCTTAATGGACCGGTACGACACTCACGATGCGCTTTCCTATTGCCGCGATTTTACGTAACCCACACTTACCTGAGCGTGCACTCGCCATTAACTAATTGACACCATCGCGGCTGGAATGCCGCGTGATCACATGGGAAAAGAAGTATAAGTATTAACGAGAAATCTGCTTGGTTTGCTTTTTTTTCACATCGTTTTCAACATCGAACAAAAAGAGCATCAAAATCAATTGATTCACGCGCGCCAAAGCGCATTGTCTCTTAATCTCGATTTTTCCGCGTTTTCCGATTTTTGCGTATACTATTTTTCCAGCGGGATAATCAATGGAACGAAACTATAGATAACGACGATATTTTCATTTGTGCTATGGCACAGATTACGTTAATGTCCGCGAGCCATTAACTAATTGACTCTATAGCGAGCCAAGCACGTTAGATGGCGCCGATAAAAGGAGTAAAGAGGTAAAGAGATAGAGAAGACCGAGCCTTTTCCGCGATCGCTTTCAAAGAGCTCCGTGCGACGGTGTCTAATCTGATGTGAAGGAAAGCGCACGAATAAGAGAACGGATTTATCAGAGTCCGAAAAAGTCGCTAAAAATAGACTACTATAAGGGTGACCATTATACAACATTTTCCCCTTCGATGCATTCGTAAAAAGAACCATTTTACTGGTACGCGAAATAGAGAAATCTTTAATAATAAATAATAAATAATAAATAAATCATGAAATTTATACTAACTGAGCTAAATTGTTTGAGTTTATTTAAAACTTATATCAATTTGATCCTCATTTAATGTCAACAGTTTAACGGATTAGCCATTAAATTCCTTTAATTTTCCGATTACTAACGCTCTATATTCCGACATATCACTGACGTTTTATTAAAATAGTAAAATATAAGGGAGAAAGTTGCAAATATTGTTAATAATAAAATTTTATATATCGGCGACAGCCAAATTGCTTCCAATGATAGCATCTTCCTATGGGAGATATGGACAAAGGTGGAGCCTACGTATGACCTCTTTTCGTTACGAGCTTTTTTATTGCATTCGATAGCGACTCCGGATTTCATTTTTCCCGAGCAGAGCAGCATGTGAATGCTGCATTCAGCTAAGAGAAACACGCATGCGGACAAAGATTTTGAGGATACGGCCGTAACTTTGAATTTCAATTTCTGTATCCCCTTACTCCTGTTCGCTGTCCCCGGGGAGTCCTCACCCCGCGCTATCTACTAAATGTGGGTTCGCCAGAATCTGTGTATCGAAGTCAACGTGAAATATGTCTTTCTTTCCTCATATACGCGGACAAAGGCAAATACGAAAAAAAGAGGGGGGGAAACAAACGTAAATCAATCATAAGAAATCTTAATTTTCAGTATTAGAGTCACATTAATAGCTCTTTGTCCTCTTTCCTTTTCTCCGATATATAAATATGTAATAATAGGAGGGAGAATTGTATAGAACATTGTGTGAGGGGAAAAAGCAGAGAATGAATTGTGGAGCTATATGAAGATGAGGAAACAATTTTTTCAAATAGAATTCAGGACGAGAAATTAGATGAGGTAAAAGGTAAAGCTTTAAGGAAATTGTGGAAAAAGAGGAATAGAGTAATAGAGAAAGACAGAGAGAGAGAGAGAGAGAGAGAGAGAGAGAGAGAGAGAGAGAGGATAAGTTAGAATAAGTTAGGAAATAAACAGGAAATAGGAGAAGGAAAGAAGAGGATTTCTAGTCGTAAAGTGATGTGCAATTAATTAGTCATATATGTAATCATGAAACTATGTATTTAAAGAGAGGTATCAATTAGAATATATTTTTAGTATACGGAGGAATGTGTTCACGAATGTGTGAGACAAAGGAATGGACGGGTGAGTTTGATAAGATAAAAATTGTAAACCGAGTCCCCTTCTTGGCTAATTGTAGCTTGAAGTGAACAAAATATCTCCTCTTAACTTAAAATATCTCTCATATCTTAAAATATCTTATCCCTTATATAAATATATAATAATTTATAACTATATGGAAAAAAAAAAATCATCTTACATTTGCGCGAAAAAGGAAATTCCGCACAAAATTCCACAGTAGCATCTATCCACTTACTCACACTCACCTCTTAAGCGATGGGCAAAGCACAAACGGACGAAAAAACTGTGTGTTCGACGGGCGAGTCGCGCCGCTCCGCTGCGTGCTGTTCGTTGTCCCGTTGATAAATTAAGTGCCTCGGATGCGGACGATAAATTCGCTAAGGCTAACCGGCGCGACCGATGATTTATGCCGCGGGCTACTCCAGGAAGCCCGTGATCTATGACCCCGCGAGGGTCAGCCGGAGGTAAGACAATGCAACCGGCCCCCGGTCGTTCTGGGGGAGATTTAAACGCACGTGCGTTTGCATGTACGTTTAAATGCATCACGGGCGTGAGGGGCGGAGGAGAGAATGGAGGAACATGGAGAGATCGATGATCTCTATTGCCGGGAAGTCATGGATAGCGGCCGCGGTTACGTCGCATATGAAACATTGATCGAGGAAAGTCGCAGGAAATTGCACGCGCTGCGCGGCGGGGATGCGCTTATAGAATGCATTATTTATCGGCGCTGTGCTCGACGTGCCTGTAATTTATGCAGGCGACAGGATATTTAGATCCGTGATTAGACGATTATTGATTATTACTGTCAAATCTGTGCTGACCTCCGTGGAGTTAGCGCTACACGGTGAGGGCACTCGATTAGCTGTAACAGTAGTATATCGTATATCTAACGAAAATATTGTAAAGAAAATCTTTTCACGAAAATATTTTTAATGCTTAAAAAAGCTGACAAGCGACGTATTTAAATTTCCAATACTTTAATCAGATTGATATTTTAAAATTTAGAATCGCTTGAGAGAAATCAGTCTTAACTAAAAAAGATATATCACATAAGTAGGTTAAAATTAAAAAAAAAAAAAAAAAAACCAATTATTTTACTATAATTTTTGTTATTTGTTATCAAGCTAATTTGTGTTACACAAAAATCTCTTTTAATAAATTAACTTTGCCTGTTGGTCAATAATTTTGCGATTCGAAATGGATTCGTTTATGATTTCTCAAGAATATAATATTTCATTCTCTTTTATCTCGTGAGATACTTACGGGACGAGACCTTTGTTAAGTGTTCTGACATTTTAGTAATTCGTATCACGCCGGATACGATGGAAGAGGACAACAGGTCGGTCGAGGCCACCGACTCAGAACGAGCCGGTATGAATATGGCGTGACTGATAAGCCATGGGCGCGACTGCAACTGATTTATAACGGCACCGGTACACGCAACTCGCGCGACAACCGTGACATCCTTCTCTATTATCGCGCTCAAATTCGCGCTCTTCATGAGAGAGAGGGTTGAATCGTCTTTCCGCTCCCTAACATCGAACGGACGACCCCGCTTGCGTCGTGACAGAACAAGACCAAATTATTCCGCCCACACGCATACGCATTCATTCACACATACATTAGGGTGTTACACTCGTTTATACAAAACACATAATTTTTAAATTTTGATATACTTATTCCTTATTTTCTCCTACTTCTTAGTGCACCTAAATCAGAATTTCTTCTGTCTACAACATTTATATCACTTTTATCTGTCATAATAAGAGATGTGTGTAAATATTCAGTCAAAAGGTTAAAATCGAATTCTGCAAAATTCAAGAAAAATAAGATCGTAATGTGTTTTGATCGCGGATTGTAAAGTGACATCTTATTCACAAGATTGAAAGCAATTTTCTTGAAACGAAACTGCTTTTAATCTGCACTTTAAAGAGTTGAAAAAGTTACGAAACGTCTCGGAAGCGTATCCTGAGTGTTCTTCAAGATAATTCATCTCGTCCGGAGGGAGAAAAATGCCGGGATATATTAATAACGCAAAAACTCGTCAAATATCATTATAAGGTAGAGGAATACCAATGCTTTAATTTTCAACAATTTCCAGATAAACAATCCGAGAATTGCTCACGGTATTCCGCTCGTGTATTTCTCCAGGGATAATCGGAAAGCCGGCCAATCTATCGACGGCGGAAAGCTCGATAGAAAATCCATCGAAGCGAAACCAAATTTTGCTTTCCTTTCCGAAGGAAATATCTCACATTGCTTATGTTTCACTGACATCATAAGAGCTTGCATATAAAGACAAAATGTAGAGACAAGATGCAAGAAGGTCAAGAATTATTTTATCGCCGTACTGACAAGTAATCGAAAAGCAATCGAAATATCAGACAATTCATATTTCTTAAAATATGCTCGATGTAAAAAGAGCTATGTGTCTGAAAGTCTGTACACGAAGGCACGAAGACCTCTTGCGATAAAGAATACGATTTTCCTCAGTTTCTAGAAATTGTCGTGTATAAATTGGCGCTCGATTGCGTTTTATGCTGGTGATCGGTATAAAATGAAGTCTTCTTGAAATTCTTCGATTGCGCACGCGGCACAACGAACATACGGTATGTTACAGATCGCTGGACAGTTTCCGAGAGCACTCTCGCGTAAAGCAGTAGTCCCCGGCGAACTGCACGACAAACTGTTGCCCGTCTCGAAATCATGTTTCGAGTCAAGAGGACCTTCTGCTCGCGCTGATCGTTTCTGAACGGAATCGCCCGCTCGATTATTCCGGCTGGATACGTGCCCGATACGTGTGCGGGATTTCTATGAGAGTATCGGCGCAACGAGAGCCGAATCGCGCGCCAAGGGACGAAGGGAAACGTGAATCGTCGAAGCGATGTCCCGCTTGAGTGATTGCAAAGCGATTGGAAGAAAAACGGACGATATTGAAAAATTAAGCTGTTAAAACGGTTAAAACGGTATAAAGTAATAAAGATTAAGAGAAAATGATATATATTACTACAAATATAACTTAAACGTAGATGTGAAATATAATATACATATCTGTCATTATGTTCCCTTTTTAAATAATTTACATTTTACTTTTAGTTTCCATTAAAAAGATTTAAGCATTTAATTCTTTTCTAATAAAGAAGAAAATTAACAAAAATTGAAAGTATTATTATTAATTATTAATTAATTAATAATATTAATTATTTCCGAATTATTCAAATTTAAATATCAAAATATCAAATTTCAAAATTTAAATTTAAACACAATTTTGACAATGCACTGCTAGATATAATATTAAACTGACTATATATATTTAGACACATGCACTTAATTCCAGTCTTAAGATTCGCAGCAAATTTCATATCAGTTATTTTGGCTAAAAAGGGAAAACCCTGATTTTACAATGTCGATTTCCACTTTCCTGCGGCTTCCACCGATAGTCTATACTGCGAACAAGTACTTAAAAATCCTTTTCTCTTTCTCTTCTTTTTATATAGTAGAAACTAAATCTTTAGCACCCACTTCCTAAACGGAAATGTCCTAGAGAAACGTTTACGTGCTTCTCTTAAATTTCAGTGGAATTCACAAAGTAGTCTCTTGCCTAAAGTTCCCGTGTCTCTCTTTTATTAAGAAAAGATTTTAAGCTAAGCTAACTTAACAGTTGCGAAAAAGATCAGAAAAAAACTGTCTAAGTCTTAATTATATAAAAAATAAAAATTTAACTTTGTTTTTTTTTTTAAATACCAAGTTCCAAATTTTATTTTAATATTCGACTTGTAGCGTAACAAAAAAATAATTGATCCTGCGCATGATAAACTCATCACCCTTCAGAGCAATCGGTGGCCCCATTGGTCGCTTTGTTGGCACTGACCGCACCCATCCTAGACAAGACACTAGTAAAATATCATCGTGGATCCACCCTCATTTCAATCAGCTTTAACATAGTCTGACAAACACCGACAGACAAACACCGATCGGTTTACCTACCCGATAGTTATCTCCTAACGAACGAATACTTGTTCATCGCATGTTCAATTTTGTTAAATAATTATTTTTCCATCATACGCCTGCAAAAATATAAATATTTTCGACTCGACATATTTTCAGAAAAAAAAAAACAAATTAAATCTAAATAAATATATATTAAAAAAAAACATTTTTATTGGTAGGATATTAGAGACAAAACCGTCGAGAACCGCAAATGTAAGTACCAATATTTGCGTCCTACCGAATATCTCTTAAGCGAGATGATGAAATTTTACGACCTAAATAAACCTACATGCGACATTGGTCGCTCACTTTTCTCAGCTCTGTCGCGACGCATCCATCTCCATAAACGACGTTGAAGTGCTCTCGAAGACACACATCGTGAATATATGGCTGGAGAATTCCTCGGCACGACCCACGATGCGTCATTTCCCATAATGGTTTAAAAGCCCTTCGCGCGCGGGCGTGGTTGAGGATAGGGAAGGTGGTAGCGTGGTGGTAGCAGCTCGGCTCGGTGATGTTGGCGAACGAGGGAGGCTTTAGTTCGAGGATAAGTGCCGTATTGGCATTTGACTGCCGGCACCGGAGGCACGTCTGGGAAATGTGCAGCGCGGCTCTCGAGGAATGGGAAATGGGTTGGGCCCGAGATGTTGATGGTATGAGACGCCCGCGAATAGATGGTTGTCTGAGTCCATCGACCATCGAAGGGCGGCAGCAGCAGCGGCGGCGGAGAAGATCTTCGAGTGTCTCCATCGAGAGAGGCCTAGATGCTCGATTCCGTCTAACCGAATTCCTTCTCGCCGGATTTTCCGTTGTACCGGAAATATAGACACCTGCAGCTTCCGGCGATTTCTGGTACGAGTGCGTAGCAGACGTTAGCAAATCGAAGGCTCGTATTTCCTATTGTCTATGTAAAGAGACTAGCGTTTGAATAAAGTTTGAAAAAGAGAGGAAAAAGGAGAGAAGTTGAAAAAAATTTCTTTGTTATCATGGCCTATTTATTTATATGTGGATTATGCTGAACACTTTGGCGAATCTTAAAATTAGCCGCTAGTTACTGAATATATAATTCAAATATAAGACAAACATATAAATATTTAATATAAAAGTTCAAGATCCAATATTGTAAGTAAAAGAAATTAAAAATTTCTTAGATATTCGCAAATATAAAAATGCGTGAAGATAGATTTATGTCTAGTAAGTACGAATTAAATATTGTAACTACTTTTTTTCCTCTTCTTTATATAAATTGTTTTTTATAGTAATCTTAATGAATATGAGATTGAATTGAGCTTGATTTAAATTATTTACTTGTGAATTTAAAACTTAGAAGTTTGTAAGCACAATGCATAATGTGCATACAGATGTATAAATATACAGAAATGTATGTATGTGTATAAATATGTATTTGTATGATGACAACAAAACACTGGAATGACTAAGTAGTCGAAAATATGCACTGGACGCGATATCATAAATCATACAAAAAACGATTTTACATGGTTCGATTCGTTTTATACCGCGGTATGCGCATAATATCCGGTCGTGTTTACATACATTTCGATAACCGAACGCATTATGAATTTATAGTGGACTATTGGCCAATCGTGTCACGATCGCGCACTTAAAATTCGCAGTTAAATACGCTTACAAATTTTTTTTTTCGGCTTCGCAACAACGATGACGATATTCAGCGAATATGCACGCGTCCGCGCGCCATCAACCGTAAAAATGGCACATGGAAATATTGCGCAAACACAGAGCCCGTGTAAATATCGTAGTTTAGGGGAGCATGTTTAAACCAACACGAATGCGACGCGCTCCGAATTCGCTCGAATCGAACGCGACGAATTTCAAAAGCGTGCACGCGGCTCTACTTGAAATACGCGAAATTCAATTTCCGCGTAAACCTGCCACCTCGAGCAACGCGCAGGAAGCTAAAAACGTACCTCTTGACGCCGTTCGTGTCTCTTGATTGGAAGCTAACGAAGAAACATTCTGATTCGCGTAGCAAACACGAAGGAACGGTGTTTGCGAAACAAAAAAAAGAGAGTCGACTCGCCGGCGATTTTTATTTCGCTCTTTTCGGATGCGAGCGCCGAACAAAATACACGCCCGAATCGACGAGCGTGTATTGTAACAGTCAAAACTTGCTTCAGCATTGTCGTCATCAGTCCGGCGACTTAATTATGATCAAACGTATCCGCCGATCGATAGTCACGATTTCGCGACCTCTTCGGGTACGTCAGCGCGTGCTCGTTCGCCTAATTAAAGGATAACGACCCTATTCTCTCCGAGCTACAAGCCGATGATCGTTCTTCATAATGCGAACTGACCAAAATGATGCATCCGCTGCATCTCTTTCTTCGTCGGCCTCGCCTGGCCCTCCCCCCCCTCCTTCATCCTGCGGATCCCGTCGGGTGCGCATTCCGTCTGCTTGTTAGTTCCGGCTAATTTGAATGCGGCGGCTCCGGTTCGCTTCTCTCTCTTCGCTCCTGGCGGCATTATCTGTCCATTTGTTCTCGCTTATCGCCATAAGCCGCGCGAGATACAAGCGGACGCTGTAATGATGTCTGATGGGGACGCGTTTTGGGAGATGCGACAGGAGAGATATGCCGGGTACGTAAAATCGATCGCGTAAATTTTTCAATAAGAACGATCGCGCTGATTCGACAGTCATAGAATGCCAAATGATCTTCAATGCGAACGAATCGACGGAATTATCGCGTTTGAAAATATCATGAATAATAAAAGTTTCCGTTGTACGATAGATAAAAAAATGATATTTGCAACAATAATAACAACAATATAATATTTATTGATACGAATTTTTTTGTGCTTCGTACTTTGCCCGAAAAAGTAGAATAAAATTGTATGTATTGAGTGTTCTTTTAAACTAATAAAAATTTCACTGACTGAAACAATGATGGAGATTTTACTGAGGGTCAGTGGGTATATTTCACTTATTTTCAGTACAAACACTCGCACTTTGCTCCTCCGTGTTATAACTCACTGATTGCGGCCAGTAAAGTTCCACTGTAAAAACGATGATAATTAGCAAGACGATGATAATTAGCAATTAACTTTTAAAATTCGCTATTTTTTAAGTTGCTATTTCTTGAGAAAGATTTTCATATCTCTATGAAATAAAATTTGTATCGAACTTTAACATCGTTACCTTATTGCTTTTAAGCTTGCTCTTAGCCGTCTAAGCTCCCTTGTTATTTTTAAGCTTGCTTCTTAGTAATCTAATATTCTTGAAATAATTCATGACTATTTTCTCCGCTAAAATCTCATTAAATGTAGTACACTTATAACTACTTCTCATAATATTATAGCGATACTAATCCTGTTTAAGAAAGTTTATTGATATTTCCGCAAGCAAACAAATGGACGCTGCAATTTTTCACTTTGAATCTCATAAATATGTATATTATAAACATCATTAAGAACACTCGAATAGTATCTCTTAAATGTAATTCCTTTATATTCGAGCATTTGCTGAAAGCATATCGATATTTCACATTATAATCCCCGATACGTCCCAAAAGCATTATGTAGCGCGTTATGTAACACTCGGGCTAATGTCCGAACTCCAACAAGCGGGCTTGAGAGAGAGAGCCAACGGGAATCGCTAGTATCGGATTCGATTGATAATACTAAAGTACCGCCATTGGTAACCGGAGAAAACGGAATCCGGAAAGACACAGGAGGGACGGACGCGTACCGAACGCGAGCACCGGCAAAGACAAATAGAAGGCGGAAAGTCGGGGGAGTAGCCGCGGTTGTGTAGATAGAGGGTGGAGAATACCCCGCGGGAATACGACGAGAAACGGCGGCGGGATACGGTCGCGGAAAACGATAGACGCGACAGCGACATCGGCAAATAAAGCGCGAAACGGGAAGGAGGAGGGGTTGCTGTGCGAGAGCGCGAAATAGAGCGCTCCCGATAAAACCAGCTGAAGCGGAAGTGGGAAGCCGCTCGCAGCGGGCTGTGTCGCATCTCCGCCTCCCCCCCCCCCCCCTCCCCCCGCTACTGTTGCGCTACGGTTTCATTTCGTTCCGATGGAGCGCTTATCGCGTGTTTATCTTACGCCGCATTGTTATTTCGCGCTCCCATCCGCCCCCCTCCCCCCCCCCCCACCGCGGAAGAAAGGATCTGGGGATAATTGAACGCGGTGCCGCGTCGCCCGTTGGATTCCCGTTATGCGCGCCTCTCCAACGCCCCGGAGTTATACGAGTAAGATGTCGCCGAGGGCCATTATATGCGCGAGAGAGCACGCGCTGTATCCGGCCAAGCCGCCTTTCCGGTTTCGCCGTGGCTGTCCGCGTCTTCCCTCCTCCCCTCTCCCCCCCCCCTCCGCCGCCCCCGCTCCGCCATTGTTTCCCGCGGGATGGCTAATTAAAAGATGCGCCGTAAGATGTGGGACGGGATTACATTATTAATGTGTGCGCCTCGGTCGTCGCCTAAGGGGTCAGGGCATCGTCGCCGTTTAACCATTTAACCATTTAACAGACAACGTGACGCGCCGACGCCTAATAGCAGAGTTTTGGTGCTTGTGCAAGAATAGACGAATAAAAATATCGATTTGTTCGCTCTTTTAGTCGACATTGTTTTAACGGCACGTGAATGAGAATTATTAGAACGCTACAAAAGCGCGCGCCATTTATTCTTGAACATTGTATACAGTAATCTTATTTTCGATCTTTCTCTTAAATCTTAAAATTGGACTATCAAAAATAAGCGAATCAACACTTAATTGATCACGTCAAACCGATAATCATTAAAATAACCGTAAATAATGAAATGATACGCTAGCTAGATAGACACTGAATACAATAAAATATGTACTTGTTACACTTGCAAAATAATTACTCTTTATAACACATGAATCATACATCATTAAAATAATTATTTTTGCTATACAAACACTAAAATAATTTGACCAATGCTACTAATTCCTATCAAGTCCTATTAAAATAATTTGATCGATTTGATGATAGATGTGATTCACGTGGACATACCAGAAAAGATGACAGCCCTGACGGGAAGCGATGTTATTTAGGACAATTTCAAAGGCGGGTCACGCGCAGGTTGCGCTCGTCCTACGAGCAATATCGTACATCTCGCCTGTCGGTCAGCCAGAGTGATATTTATGTCGAATCGCGTGGAATAAATACGAAAAGATATCGGTACGAAATTACAGTTATATTCGAACAATTTTCAACGTCAAAATATATTTAGAGAACACAGTCGTTCCTATTATTATTTTACGTAGAAGAAATTTCGCAACGCAATTTAAGCTACTTTTGCTCAAACTAATTTAATTTTGTTAAACTCTCGAGTATTATTAATTTTCCGCCGTGAATGACTAAACAAAATATAGAATCGCATAAATTCAAATTGAAATTAACGGATTACGGCCTGTCAGCTATTTGCGGTGCGTTTAACAGGATGGAAACAACGGTAGGAATTCTCGATTTATCATCGAGGAACAAAAGATCGACGCCAGGCATCTCCAAAGAAAAACGATAGGCTTTAAAGGGATATTTGATTAATATGGGAATTAACTTAAATCACTTAATCTGTTTGATAATTAATAACACAGCAGGCAGATATCAAAATTAATATCGAAAGATTTATAAAAGGAGAATAAAAAACGACGAGAATTACGATATTATCACTGCGTAAATATTTCATCTGCTACTTTTATCAGCTACTGTGCTTCTGTACATAAAATATGATTTCTTCATATATCTCATTCTTTCTATCACATATATAATATTAGTTTGAATTATCACATTTCATTTAATCATTTCTGCAAACGTCAGATATACATATCTCAAAATTAAAATTTCCAAGAAGTGTTATTTCGGACCGCGACGGAACGGAAACGTGTCCGTTCCGTCGCGGTCTTGAATTATAAAATAATTTCAGAAATATTAATTATATTAAAGAGCAGAGAAAAGTATATTAGTCGTATACCGAAAAAGTTATTTCATTTTAAATCAGTCAGTCATTTTAAACCTCGCGGATGTCGCTTCGGCATTAATTAATCATCTCACGAAACCGAAACCTAAAGAACGGACACGAGTTCCGTTCCAAGTTTCTCGATCATCGCATATATTTCTAGAAATTCCGCGGGGCTTCTCCATTTTCCGATATAATTCTCCCGGCAGCGGCGGTCGCTGCTGCCGCCGCCGAATGGAACCGCGCGCGAATTTGCATTAGCCGCGGCAATGCTTAATTAACGTGCCTTCGGCTCGTTAAGCGTTCGGTTAGCGGCAACGCGCAATATTCCCACGTTACGGGGAGAAGGATGTTCGATGAATTCGCTTAATATACGGATGTGCCCGGAGTAATTAAATGACGTATCGCAAATCCAGATGGTGCGTCAAAGGCGCGTTGCAATTACGCGAGCCGCGCGTTACGAGCTTATCGCGAGCGCGGTACGTTCGCACGTGCGTGCAAACAGCGCCGACGCTACAGACGTCCCTGTAGACATCCCTTTCCCGCGCGCACGCAACGGGAGTTTAAATCAAGCCAGATGCGATCGAAGTGTCGTATTTAAAAGTTAATTAGCCCGACTTCCGCGGCTCCGCACGCACACACACTCACACACGCGCGCGCGCGCGCACACACACGCACGCACACACACACACACACACACACACACACACACACACACACACACACACACACACACACACACACACACACACACACACTTTTGCGCCCGCCTTCGCGCCCGCGTTAATTGCGCGACCCGGCACTCGGAGTCGTAATTCGAAGTCAACCGACAACATAATTAGAATGCAATGTCGGATATTTTTCGTATTTTTTTTTTTTCACCTACTAATTTCTTTAGGCTTCTTTTTCTATTACTTAAGATAATTTAGAAATAAAAATTTTTTGCGAAAATGTAATAGACTCTTGTAAATAAGCAATTATATTTATTGATTTACGGAAGTGAGATTTTTCACAGGTACGTATGCGTGTTGTAATTCACTTTTTTACGATTTAATAATCGTACCGCACATGTGCACCAAAAGTTTCATTTATATCAGAGCGTAAACTGGACCGATGAAATTGGAAGAGATACGACAAATCAAAGTCCAATGGTCAAAAATGGATAGCATTTTATTTTCGCATTTTTTAATCTGATATTATTATTGATCGATCAGTTTATCATTTCTATAATATACACATTTGCATCCTACGAAGAGAGAACAAACATTTTTATCGAAACATAGGAGACCACCCGCAAGATGTAAAACCTCATTTTAACGCGTAATTTATGTTAAATCGTTAAGCTGCCTATCGTTTTAAAAATCACAAATTGCTCAGAATGCTGATTTCTGACGAGGATCATTCTTCATAAAATACATTCAAGTTACTCACCTGACATAAAAGAATAAATAATTATTATTCACAGTTTATTTTTGATATATTAATATTTAATATTTGCATTAAGCTCCATATAATTTGTCATCGTGTTATTTTTCGTTGATTATAAAATTTTTTATTTTTTATTCAATATAAAAGATTTTATGTCAAATATGATAACACATTGCAATTTAAGTACTAAAATATTAATTGCGATAAAATATTTTGTCAAAATTTGAATAAAAATATATAATGTTTGCGATATTTTCTTTAAACATTAATTTATGTATTTTCATAAAAATTTATTTCTTACTTAATATTTCATTATTGCGAAGTAAATACGTGTGAAAATTGTAGCAAAAGAAAGATGAATTCCCGATTACGAAACCAGAGCATAGTCATTAGAATATATAAGCCAAAAAGAAAATTAAGAATTGCATAAACTAAAAGCAGCTATTAAACGAGTTTTACAAGACTGTCGCCGTAGTAAGAGATTTATCGCACTAATTTTTGCTAATTTCTGCAGCAGCAAAAAAGTCTTAGGTGCAAGTAAACTACTTGTGTATTAATAAAAAAAAATGCGCGATATGTAAAAGCAAACTTGCTTCGCAGATAGTTAAAAACTTTCAACTATATAAACTTTCGCCAAACTCGGAAACATAATTTATGCGCAAAAGCGTTTCAAACGCACACGGTAACGTTACTAAATTACGCGAAACTAACTAACAAGATATATTTCTCTTAGTTTCAGGTGGACCTTTCCGTATTAGGAATGTTGACACATTACTAGTTATGAAAATAACGGGTGCTTTGAATCCAGGCTATAGATCAATCAAACTGACGGAAAGATTTATTGATCCAACGACGTATGACTTATGAAACATCCTACGTAATTTCCTTTGCAATTTAAACTAAGTAACAAGATCCTAAAGAGAGTAAACTTCATTACGGAGTATACGTATTTCAGAAAGCCATTTTCTGCATGGTTGCGTTTACATTGCATCCATTTCACATTCACACTTTAAACGGTTTGCGATCCGTTAATGCGAGATACCCGCCTGTTATTTCGGCAAAAATCTGTTTTTCATAAACCTGTATAAATAACCTTTTGCAACACTATGTCCTCGCGGAATAAAATAAAAAATGCAGATGAAAAATCTGCAAATCTTCTCAAAACGATATTCAATCAAAAATATCGAATACTATTATTATACACGATTGATATTCTATCACAAGAGTTCAAATAGCAACAATATCAATAGTCATGATGTGCATATAATTTCTTTGCAAATTTTCGTACACAGACAAAACAGCATCGTTAAACGGTGCTGTTCATTCAATGCACTCGTATGCATAAAACTTCTGGATGGGAAACTCACGAGGTTGGAGACACATCGTATCTTAAGCATATTATAAGCCAGAATAAACAGAGAGATAGGAAGGAACGAGGTAACTGCGAAAAGAGTAAGAAAAATGATATATTTCAGCTCGTGTGTGCCAAACAGAAAGATGCAAAAGTGAGATAACAAATCCGAGACGAGACTGTAACGGTAAGGGATGCAACGGTGGAAAAGTGCTAGACCGGCTCGAATGAACGAGATAAAGTTGCACGATTTTTCCTCACGTGTCGCGTGTTGCGACTGCAAATATAAACAGGCTTTTCCCGAGCGAGTTTTCCCTCCGGCTGTGGCCTACGGAGTGTGCCCATAGAAAATCTGCGACAATTCAGGCGCCACGGTGCGCGACCGAGAGAAACGTGGAGCGCTTTGAGTTTGGGGCGCGGGGAGGAGGGGGGGGGAGAAGGGTCGCGAGACGGTGGTTCGGGTGGGTAAGGAATAGAGCGGGCGAGGCGCGCACCGTAGAGGAAAGAAGCAAGGGGGAAAGGCTGAGAAGAAAGGGATCCAGGCGATGCTGCACACTCGTCGGGGTTCAATTCCGCGTGAAAACGCTTTCGAGACTTCAGATATATAGCGGCAGGCGGAGATAGGAAAATTTCAAGGAAACACGGACGGACTGCCTTCCTTTATCGACACTAGCTCATAAAAATTCGTTGATCCACTGCTTACTTCCGCCGATTCGATTCGCGCGCTTATTAACGCGATTAGCGGATGCTTTTCATTGTTCCACAGTATATGATAATTTTATCGTACGGAGATATCTCCACGCTTTCTGACCGTGGGAAAAATGGATAAATATAAATCCTTTATAATTTAGTCATAATTAAATGTTCCGAAATCGAATATTTATATCATCCCATTATATATATATATATATATATATATATATATATATATATATTATATTTATTAAAAAAATAAGATTGCTCCTGTAGATACTTTGTAAGTTATAAGAAAAGATGTTATAACTTTTCATCTTTCTGTCTATCGCTATTCATAGCGAAATTTCTTTATCGACGATCCTATAAATTTACCAAAGTGTATATAGTGTTTTGTTATCCGACGAACTCCTCCCACAGGAGTTTCATGACGAAGATCTTGACAGGATATCGAAAGACGTTCCTAGCAAGTGAGAAAGTTGTAGTTGACATTAAATCTTTACACGGAATTACCTTCGTTCTCATAAAACCTTCGACAAAATGATAAAACTATAATTTTTTATTCTTCCAACTTCCGCAATATCAATTGCATGTTGCGATGCGATCAGATAGAATTGCTATTTCGCATGTAGAACAATTCTTCTTACAATTACAGTAATTATCTCATAATAATAATTTTATTTTAGACTTAATTAGAATTTATCTTACACATTAAAGTAACGGTATAAAAAGAATAAAAATTTTGTATGTGAAAAATAACTGTGCTTAAATAATTAAAATCAATTCATTACAAATAGAGCTAAAACGGCCAAAAAATTGATCGCTAATGATAGGAAAATGCGCAATGAAATATACTCTAATTAGTGATATATATATATATATATATATATGTGTGTGTATATGTATATATAATAGTCTATAACTCTGTTAAAATCTCTTGTAAAAGTCATTCGTATAACCAATCATTAGCGCGAGTAATTAGAACGAGTTCATAAAATCAAGAGACCGCAATTCGCGATCATAAAGAAACAAGAATCGCAACAAAAAGTCAAAAATAATAATAAACGGTACGGACATATAGTCTTATCGATGCTGCTCAATTATGCAAATAAGATTATCGGCGACATAAAATCTTATCGAGAGAAAATGGCAAGGTTGCCAAGCCGGAAGTCGTTTTGTGCAGCGAGGTGTAGATCGTGAAAGGGGAAAGTGCCGACTAATACATGTGGGTGGCAAAGGGAGGAAATTCGAGAAGGGGAATATTTTTACGATGGCAATAAATCTGACCTCGATGCAAGGTATACAGGTAGGTAAATTCGACTTATGGCTAACAATAAATAATACCGCAGAGACACGTTTCAATTACTCGGGACGGTGTGTATCCCCCGAGGATAACTGACTACTTCATCGTCGATCACCACTGGATGACCAATTGGCTCTCATTTACAGTAGTTACATCTGTGGCGTGATTTACCGCGCGATTGCTAAGACGTATCGCGCCAACGAGTTCTCATCATCACCATCGTACATTTTAACGTCTCTATTCCGAAGTTGCAAATCTCACCGTCTATATTGTCTTCGCAACATAAAATACACCAAATTTCAATTTGACAATGCTGATGCCAAGTCAGTGGCGTGCTTGTTATCAATTTAGACATTACGTTAGGGATTAATCTAATACTATTTTCGTGTTACGTATATATATTCATATAAAATTATTTGAAATATTCAATTGAATTATCTTTATTTTAAAAAATACGTCGCGTATATTGAATGAAACGGGAAAATTTTACACAAGTATTTTTATGTGACATAAAATCGTTTTATTCCTCTATACCGTTCACGATGCGTTTATGATCTACTTGTCGCAATATTGCTTTCGTTGTGCGTTTGTGCCCCATGATGTTGATTCAATATTCAAAGTGGACGATCATTAACGATCGTGGTTCGCCATCAAGCTCGACGGCTTAATTTAGTGTAAAAAAGTTTTCTCGCGCTAATTAAAATCTGTTGATTTTCTCTGGAATCTTTACTGTAAAAAACATCTTTACTGTAAAAAAAACAAAACGTAATTTATTATAACTAATTATACGGAACTGTTGTTCCGTATAATTGTAATATTCCAAAAATAGATACACAAAGGTATAATGCGCTGCAGAATTAATAACGTTACAAAAACGCTTTGCATAAAAATTAGTAATGAGAAACCGCGAAACAAACAAGTTAAATTTTTACAGACTAAGTTTAAAATAAAAAATTTTAGATTAAAACTGTTTTTAATTCAAACGAGCGCATCCATACGTGCGATTCCTCGTGTTGCTTAATCGAATTATGGCACCATTACTTACGAAAAGTTACAACTTACACAACAGCGTAACTCTCAGAATGAAATTTTTAATATCATCGCCGCTGCTTTTAGCTATGTATTTCGAGAGAACGCATGCTTGAGTTTTGCACCATTTAAGTAGCCTTCAGAAATCCTCTTCGCTTAATCAAATCGTAATATTGCATTAGCATGAGGCATGGCAGCGAATTCAATGGCAATTCGAAGAGGATTTATAGCATAAGCGCGACGTTTCAACTGCAAGCTTTAATCTATTGATGATGAGATTATCGACATTTTACGTTGGTACTTAGCAGAGCTGTCTGCTGGATTTACAGGGATGAATATTACAGAGTAATTACTCTGATCCTACAATGCAGCAAAGCGTAACGACATTTTCAAACTCGTAGCTGTAGACAGAATTATATGCAACAGAAATAAAATTGAAATGTAATTCCGTCTTCAAAACTGTGTTCAACAGAAACCGATATGTAGATAAAACGTTAGATTTCAATTTTAGAGACAGAGAGACAGAGAGAGAGAGAGAGAGAGAGAGAGAGGGGGGGAGGGAGAGAGAGAGAGAGAGAGAGAGAGAGAGAGAGAGAACTATCAATTTATTAAATAAAATTTTTATTATAAAATTTATAATCTTGATATTTATGCAACTCAACAAATTTATTACGCGAATATTATTTTTTTCTTTACACATCAATTTTACTTACATCAATTTTACAATTAATCAGTCTCAAAGATGGGACAATCAATTTCAATTAAATTTTTGTTCTCGTATATTGAATTTTGACCATTTTTTTATATTCAAACATTTTCCCAAATAATTTCTCTATTCAAATCAAATTCTTCCTTCAGAAACAAAATTTTGTTTTCATCGCAATTTGATGTGCTTTTTAGAATAATAAAATAATATCACGTTTACTTTCTAATATAATATTTTGCTTATTCCTATGATTGCTTAAAATATTTTTTATGCAGTAATTTATGTTATTTTCAAACAACATATCTTTATTGATTACAAATGCGTTTTGCAATAACAATCTCTTCTATCAGTTCTATCAGTTTTAAAAAAACCAATGGACATTAAACTTTAACAATTTGCTTTCATACTTATATTATGATTCAAGAAAACATGAGTACAAATATTTTTAATGCTATAGCTCAATCAAAAATAAATTTATTTGCTTTCTAACTTTCTCCTTTCTTTCAGAACATCATACTAATGTAGATAGAAATCGCATTTTGCGCTTTGTCATCGTATCACATTTATATTTAAATTTTTTTTATGATCTTTCATTTGTTAACTACTTTTATTTATTTAATACTACTCGTTCGAGTAATTTCTATGCAAATAATGTATACGCATATAAAACAATTCATATCTCTGTTATGTATTTATAAACATTCGTTACAACAATAGATTTATAGTCTATTCAATACTAACTTATAAATTATGAAAAAACCAATATCGTTGCGAAAACAAATATAGATACTGTGTTACGTATATAAAAAATAAAAAAAGAATACTACATAAATAACAATTTTAACTATAACTTAGGTATTCCTTTTGACATTTTTGACAAGAGTATAATATATACATATGCCAAATGTACTTTTCATGGTAGACTTGTCAACATAGGAAACTGGTCTGAGCACGTTTTATGTTGATTTACTCTACGTACAATTAAACTTGAGGCTCAAAGGTGCGGGGAATAATTAAGTCAATAAATTACATAACGTTATCCACCGCGTATTCCAACTTGGTATACTGTCGGATATTACATTCGCAAAGCTCCCCTGAGCTTTGCAATCACTGCCGGCATAGGTAGGTACGTACATACCGAACATTCGCGATCGTATCATATTATGCACACGCGGAATATGGATAGCACCGAACGCAAATTAGGCAGTCTGACTAAAACATAACGCAAATGTGCGTTGGAACAATTCGTATGATAAGTCTGACATGTACTCGTAGATGCATCAAGGAGATAATACACGCGATTTCAAGAAAATATGAAACAAAGTGATACGTTCAAACATGCATTCGCAGATTTGAAACGGCATGAATGATTGACAAAAATTCATTCATTTTTAGCAATATTTCAATATCTAGAACGATATCTAGCGATATCTATCAATATGGAAGAGATATTGCATACCAGATATAGACTCCAGTATTCCAATATTTAACAGACAGAAAGGCATTATTTATCTTAGTTTGGTTTCGATAAACCACTTTAATAATAAAATATGATGAATGATGATTTAAATTTTAAAAAAATCGGACTGATTGCGCGCCAACAAAACTAAAGGAATCTATTCAGTATTCAGTATTCAGTGGCATTATTTTAATCACGCTTATTTACAATCTAAATATATCTTCAAACTGGATATAATCGAGACTATTAGAAATTACAAATGGAGAACTGTACCTTATCTCTGCAAATGCTTTCTCAAGAAGTTAAACAAAACAATGGCGATAGTAATGAAAGTCGAGACAGTTTTGCAAGTAGAAAGGTATACACATATACGCGTTTGGTGATACGGTTCACCGCGACGCGAACGAGTTTCACCTTGTATGCATTCGCAACGATGCAACCAACCGAAGCGGGTTCCACTACGTAGGAATGAATAGGCTCTTGCATTAAGTAAACAAGTTACAATTTGCATATATTCATAGTGCGAAGCGCGATGCGGTTCCAGCTGCTACTCTTACCTTAGAGAATCTTAATTTCCATGAATTCTGTCTCTGTTACAACGTTTTCGAAATATTTCAATATCTTCCTCACATTTCATTCCTTCTTATTGAGATTTGTAAAATTCTTAGAAATATTCTCTGAACACGAATATTAATCAAACGCGAATGAATTTCAGAATGGAAAATGCAAATATTTTCAAATTGAAAATGTACAAATTTCTAAAACGCAACTTGTTGTTATCAATAAATTCAGTCTATTAAATTGTTTTGAGAAATTATAGAATTGCAAAAGACACTTTTAAATATGTGAAACACACTGTGTGACACAATTATATATAATATTTTCGATACTTAAAAATGACAAAAACACACTAAAAAATTCTCATCAATCAAAATGTGTTTTATTCTATATTTATTGTAATATATTTCATCAAATTATTAAATTTTGCAAATAATCATAAAATATAATATTTCATTTCAAATATTTTGGTTTGAAACAATCATAAACATCATAAGATAAAATATTTATATAAATGTATATCTTTCATGCAAAATAATATTTGTATAAAATATGTTTTTAAAATAATTTTATCTTATTTTTGTTTTAAATGCATTTTAGAATTAAATCAATATAATTAAAATAGAAAAACATTAAAAACACTTTGCACGCAAGTGTAATTAATTCTTAGATTCGGATAAATAAAATAATATTAACTGTCAAAATTTGTTTATTATTTTATTAATTTTATTATTTTATTTTATAAATAAGAAACGTGTTTGATTTCTCAGAATTAGAGAGCAATATGTATGTGTATTAAAATGTCTAATTACTTCGTCATCTAATATCTCTTTTCGATATTCTAAATTACAACATTTATTAAGTTTCTATTTTAAGAGATGTAACAATAATATTAATAATGCCGTATTAAATATATTTCGCTTTTTAGAAATTGTAAGCATTTTTTATTATTATTCCATCGACCTTTATGTATCTCTATATTTTTATACATGTCTACTATATTAATATAATTTTATTTAATTCTACATGTAACAATACATACAATACAAAACTCTTCCATTATATATAATAATCCAATAGTCAAGAATAAATCTTTGCTATTTATTTCACTTGACCATCTATCAATATTCTAACGGTATATATAGCGGAATTCAGGGCAAACTTTGTATTAATAATAAGTGCAAAACGAAAACTGAAAAAAAATGTATCAAAATGTATCAAAATGTATCAAAATGTATCAAAATAAATTACTCTTACTAAATTGTGTGAATTTTCGATGTTTCAAGAATCTTTAACGGAGCATACTTGGAAAACCATAATCATAAACATTAACTCTCAAATGGAGAAATGTTTGCGCCAAGATTTCTAAAGTTTTAGACTATGTTAAATTATTTCAGGTGTTTTGCACGTTCCTATGCGAAACTACTTCGAGATAAAATATATTATATTTGTAACTATCCAAAAATTACAGAATAGGAATATATTTTCATAAAAGAATAACAGTCCAGGTCTAGACAAAAAGTCTAGACAGATTTAGTAACAATAAATAGAATATTTTTAGTTTGTGCTACTTTACATGTCGCTATTATCTATAACAGATCATAAATTCTTTACATCTTTTTCTCAGTGTAGTTTTTTTAATTTTAATTGTACTAAGAATGGAAATTGCAATTCGTTCGAACGCGTTTATAATCATTTACTATTATCTATTATCATTTTCTGAAACACGGAACTTTTAAATTAAAAGCTGTCACGTGACAAAAATTGCATTTATCATATAAATTTTTACAGAAATTGGGACGCTGATATAAAAATGTGCATTTAAAAACACGGATATTAATTAAATATTTATTTATATTAATGCTGTTATAACAATGCACATCATAAAGATTGAGCGTGGCATCGATAACGTACATCTCTAACACAATTGACAGTGTAACTTTTTGCCGATGCGAATATATTGGCGTTTTCAATGACCACGTTTAAATGAAAAACTCGAGGTAACGGCAGAATTGCCGGCATCGGAAGCGATACGAATGTAATAAACCGATCCGGCTTTCGAAAGACAATAATGAATATTGCGCGGTGCAAATAGAGACGCAAATGCAAACGACGCATTGTCCTAAATCATCAAAGCGATGTATCACACTTGTACGCGAACGCGCCTTTGCGCGACACTCGCCCGCATCGGGGGAGAGGGGGAGGGAGGGAGGGAGGTGCACGGGAGGGTGCAACGCAATTTCGTTGACACGCACAGACCGCTCACTCGCAGCCGTTGAAATTTCGACTCGTTTCACGGATGCTACATGAAAAATAAATTCGTCGCGCGCCACTCGCATCTCTCTTTTGGAAGCGGACGATGCATTCAAAATTTTAATATTGTAATACACCGTCTCCGCGCAGATATATTACAACACATGCACGTTCCGCGCGGTACCATACTTCGGGTCGTTCTCTGAAGATATTGTTCCCCTGACAGTATCCAAAGATGCTTCTATATCCTCAAGTGTTTTTCAGCAGGAAGTTACGACGATAAATTTACGGAATGAAAAGAGAGGAAATGCGACGCAAATTCTATTTACATTCTATTTTCCTCAACTTCAATAAGATCTACACGCGACTGCAACAATTGCGTTTCTCGGCAAGGAAAAAATAAGGGTCACTATAAGAACGATGCAAAACAGCCCGAGTTTCGAGGCCGGCGGCTAAGAAATCGAATATTCACGACACGTCGTGGGCTCCTCACGAGAATTCCGCGGTTCCTACCGAGTGGGATTTCGCGGCACGATCGGCCAGGATCGTGCAAATGAGATACGAAAGTGGCCCTGAAACGTGAGCTTCCGTAGAGTGAGATAACAAAGGTACGAGAAAGCGTCCCACGGCCTCGCTCCACTTTTTGCATAATTCAGAATCGAAGATGCGGCGCGACTAATGAACTGTTAAACGAGCTTACGCCTTAAACTTTGCCACTTCGACTCCGCGGAAACGGAAATTAACGTGGCGTAACGGCGCTCGGTCGAGCGAGTACGGCTCCGAATCGAATTCAAGAATAGAACGATCCGACTATTGGCGAACCGAATAAAGTCATCGGCGTGCCTTGGACTTGGTATTCTTGTCAGAAATTCTTGACGACTACGAAAAACGTACGTAATGATATCCACTGCATAGCAGCAAATTCAGAAAGTATCCTCGCGTGCAACTTCGACGCGGACAGTTCAAATGTATTATATCTTTTGAAAGTCACGTATTTCTTTTATAGCTACTTCAATATTAAGAAATACACAAAAATTCTTCCAAAAATTCTGGGCGATGCATAATCCATATCTCATCCGGATTTTACTGGGAGAAATCGACACTAAAGAATTGGACAAAAGCGCAACGTATTGTATGTAAAAAATATATGTTGAACAATAAAGAGTTACGAGAGCGATGTTAATGTCAAAATAATAACAAAATGTGTCTACTATACGTAAAAAATATAATTGTCATCTTTGCAACGTAACAATATTATATAACAATATTGTTCAAAATTAATTGCCATTAGTTTATTACAATCGCAATATAGCACAACCGACGCGATCATCAGCGGAAATCATAATGCCAACCGGAAGTCCAGGCTTCCGAGAGGGAAAATTTTTTCAGTGTCTGCTCTTTACGCTCTTGCGATTACACGAGGATATATTTTGCCGTCGTAGACGGTCGGATTAGATCGTTCGTGTATATATTTCGCCTTCCTAAACCGTGAGTTGCGTGGCAACAACATCGAGAAACGGTCACGTCGCACGTGAAACGAACATCCCCGATGCAAATCGTGTGAGACCGCCCGCGACGCAGCAACGCGATTTTCTATTAAGAAGAAAGAGCTCTGTAAAAACCCATCTATTATTGCAAGACTCTTGCGTATTCCACAGGAGGAATCCGCCTTCGCGCCTGGTAAAAAAGCAATTTCGTAAATCTGACGTATTACGACGTGTCCCTAAACAATCGTCTATCAGATTTCCGCTGTCGAGAATTCTCACGAAAGTAGATGCATAAGTAGAAACAAAGGCAAAAGAGGAAGAATATCTTCCGTCGTTTCTTTCTGATCGTGTCGTCCATACGCTTTCGCGGAATTTATATCACATAAAAGTGACATAAACCTTTAACCCAGTATTACTATCATCTTTTTAAAAAAATTGATACTAATCTTAATTTTATTAATTTTCACGAATCCAACTAAATGGAAGGTAAGTAAAATAGAAAATTTTAATAAACAATAGAAAAAAATAATAAATGGGCGTTAAAATAAAAAATTTTTATATCGATTACATATAAAAGATATTTCGATATATTGAAAATTTAATTATTAAATAATGTAACAGAATTTTATTGTAAACGCTATGTTATATTTAACCCGTATGCATTATACTGTACGTATTATGTTTATTAATAAAAACTCTTGATAAAAATATTTATTTGAAAATGTATGTTAAAATGCATATATAGGATTAAAATTGAATACATTTTAAGCAGTGATAATAGTCACAGCATGTCCAAATTTTTAGCGAATACCTACAAATATAATATTATATAAATGTAATTAAAACTTTCTGCGTGTTACAATAAATTCAATATAAATATCGGGATATTTATAACAATATTATAATATAATTGAAACTTTGAAACATATGTAAACTTTTTAAAAGGTATTACGAAATATAGGTAAATTAATCTCATCATTTCATGTATAACATTATTAAAACAAGTGCATAAAAAAGTAAATACTTATTTTCTTAATGTAAATGAAATATAAAATAAAATTCAAATCTTTATTTCTATATATATATATATATAACTTAATCTCTATATATATAGCTTTATTTTAGATAATAAAGATTATATAAAATTATATATATTATATATATATATATATAGAGTGTATGTAGGTTTTTTAATTACTTCACTTTAACGAAAAAAAGATAATCATTATATGTATTATTTAATAAATTATTTTGAGATAAAAATTACATAGCTCTATTTAAAGAAAAATATTTCTCTTTCTCTTAGTCATTCATCATCAACTACATAAAAGAAGTATAATAAATTACATAATTTATTGTACTTTTAAAATTTTAATTTCATTTTGATTTCCTTTACGATTCAAAGTAATCATGAAAGATTTCAGATTACATTCTGACATACTACTTACAGCATCTTATGTATATTTATTCTTAAGATTCGATTCTCTCGCGGCGCGACATGGGTTGTGTGACGTCAGAGGCAAGAAATGACATATAAAAAGTTTTTTGCGTCGTATTGCGTAGCTTTATTTTGTACTTTTCCCTTAAAAACATGATATTTTCATGTTCTTAAAACTTATAAAAAATATCAGAAGATATGATATTTGTCCAATAAATCACGTAAAAGTGTAAAATAATTCTTGAAATAATGGCCATTGCTCAGCTATCAGAAACAACTAGATCTGGTGATTTGATGATTTCTGATAGCTAAGCAGTGTACATTATTTTATACTTTTACGTGATTTATTGGACAAATATCTTACCTTTTGATATTTTTTACAAGTTTTAAGCATACGAAAATATCATGTTTTTAAGGAAAAAGTACAAAATAAAGATACTATACGATGCAAGAAACTTTTTACATGTCATTTCTCGCCTCTGACGTCATAATTCAATATGGCTGCAGCGAGAGAGCCGAGCCTTAATTAAGTGAAATTTTCACAATTATATAAAATCCAATTTTTCTTAATACCAATTAATATCAATGAAGTAATATGTAAATTGAATTAAAATAATGTTTAAAATTGAAATTCATGAATACATATTAAATTTCATCCTATTTTTAATGACAATCAAGCTTTAGGAGGAAACAAATATCACGAGAGACACTTTCCGTCTGCAAAGTGCTTTTAAAATGTCGGATTTTCGATTGTCTCCGGTGCGAGATCTTCCCGCTGTCACTTCCGTAAGACACCTCAACACCGTCACATCTGGAAAGTATCTCTGGTCTTTCTGCGGTATCAGTTGCGCGACAATCTAACCGCAGACGTCACTCTCGTGGGAGAATGTGCACGACGATGGTGCGATTCATTTTAAGGGATTAATTTTCGCGCGAGAACGCCATTCAGGGATCCGACGTTTCCACTTTGATTGCGTCGGCACGTCTGATTTCTTTTTGCCACGGGGACATAGCTGGCTGTTCGTGGTCCGCATAACAAGGCTATATTAAATTTGTGACTTGCCTGTTCCCACGTGGCAGATTCTGAGTAAAATATCGTTTCGACATCGTCCTGTCCCCTGCCCATTCTAACCCTTCATCGCTGTCTTATCTTTTCGTCCGGTACAAATGACCGGGAGATTATGTGAAATAAAGAATCCTCGATGTTATTATAATTTGATGAGAGACATTACGGACAGCAATTTTCGAATGTTGTTCATCTTTCTTTGCAAAGCTGTAAAAGGTTATTCATTCAACTAGAAACCGCCAATTACGTTTCATAATCATCGTCAGATGATCGCTCTTTAATTTAAGATATTCGACAAAGAAAAATTATTATTCTTGATTACAATTAGAATACTCCAGATTATTGCATTCTAACAAGAGGGAAATCGGTAATTCTCAGGTTTCTCCAAGGTTTCTAAAATAAGAAATGATCTTCAGAGAGCAGAGTAGCGAGAAACCGACAGACGTTCGTCGACAGATCGACATCGATAAGTCCGGTACCATTCTGTGGATGGATCCATGAGAGACGACAATTGCGAAAATCTTCGAGAAAAAGGGTGGAGAAAGAGAGAAGAGTACATGACCGTCGGGGCTGATCTTCGACGGCCGAGTACCCCCTTCGTAATCTCGCAAAACCTTGTGGATAATCCAGTGTATGGCGAGAAAGTGCGCTGATCGAACCTTTTATCCGTTTCAGCGCCGCCACCAGCCATTTACGTGTTCGCCTTATCTCGCCACCGTTTCGTCCTTGCGATCCACTCGCGTTAAATGTCGATTCACCGTAACGTTATCGGTGTTCCACCTTTCTCTCCTCACTCCCCCCGTCGCGTCCCTTCAGCCCCTGCCGGAAAAGCTAGAACACGGGTTTATCGGTCGCGACGTGAATGATCCACGATATGTCCCGGGAATCGATTATCCCACGGGGGCACATTTTCTTCCACGATAACACTTCCTCGTGACGGCACTCTCGCATCCGTCTTAGCCGTTAATAACAGACAACTCTAACTTTCATCAGATGTGCTCGAGTGAAGTTTCCCGTCAACAATGCACGATAACGGCGATACTATACGTGATTTCTCCGTGTTACAATCACGTTCTATTATTCACCTCACATTAGAGAATGTCGCGGAGAGATATCGAAATCTGTCAATCCATCTATTTCGATGGAATCAATTTTATAACAAAGCAAATATCTATAACAATTACATAATATAGAGCGTGATGTATCAATTGTGGACAAGAAAAAATATAATATATGTAATAATATTCTAATATTTTAATTAAAATTTATCTTTATTAAAAAAAAAATTGGAGTTGGCTGGACCGAAATAGAAGTGAAACCGGAAATCTTCATAACAAAATTGATTTTTTCCAAAAGATACGACGTTTGAGGGTGAAATCGGAAAAAATGTATAAAATTTAAACACATAATTACAATGTTCTCATAATTAGCATACTGGAATAGCCTTGTTAATATCGTGCGCCAATATAATTTCAAGCGAGCATTATCGACCCGCCTTGAAGGCGGCTTTACTACTGAGATCAGACCCTCTCGAATTAACGACAGGGTTTGGATAATGGCAGGCTCGGACTGGAAGATCGCTACTAATTGCGAGGAAAACGAGGGCTGGTTGTATCTTGCTCAATCATCACAGCTGTCTATATAGTTTATTCACCGATATGTTTCATATAATCAAAGTTCATTAGATATATGTTTCATTGAATCAAAATTCTCACATTTACTCGAATAATGTATCGTGTATATATGTGTATATGTATGCGTATGTGTGCACGCGCGCAATTTATCTTCATTAAAATTTATTAGATATTATTTGAATTAAATTTCATTTAACAAATTAATTATGTTAATAAAAAATACTAAATAAAAACGCATGTATACATTAAACAAGTTTTAATGAGCGGTTTGTATAAATCTATAGAAAATCTTTAAAAAAATTTTGTGTTTTTTTTTCATAAAGCTTCTCTCTCTCTCTCTCTCTCTCTCTCTCTCTCTCTCTCTCTCTCTCTCTCTCTCTCTCTCTCTCTCTCTCCCTTCTAATTTTTTTAATGCATATAATTAAACATTAAAAAAGATAATTATTTAAAAATATAAATTATTATTACTAAATTTGACATTACAAATATTTTATAAAGCCAGATTTTATATTATAAATACCTTTGTGAGGCTGTCATCTTACAGAGTAAAACCTTGTTTAGTTATTTTGTATACGTTCGAAATGACGCATCAGCGAAATAATCCACAGGTCGCTAGTGGTAGACTCAACTCAGAAAAATTGGGTTCATAAACGAAACTCTTGAGTCCGATACGACAAAGAAGTCAGCTGCAGAGTCAGCGAAAGGAAAAACTGCTGTAACAATGATGTAATATCCTTGCGTCGTTCCTCGTTCCTCTACAATCGTTCCTCTACAACCTACATTTCTGTACGAATAAAACCAACCCCGACTTTTGCAAAGGCAAAAATACAAACTAACGGAATTGCGAGAAACGAATACCGACGAAGGAGGACTGAGATTTTCCGGAGATTGAACGCTGGGACGAACCGCTCGTAGTAAATTATGGCCGAAGAAACTTAATGTTTTGCTCGGCGAAAATCGTCGTTTCGATCAAAAGGACTTATCAAGGCTGTCGAACCAATCATTACACGGGATAACGGGATTTTGCGGCTCGCAATATATCTAGCGTTCGCCTTAAGGTTCATTATACTTCACGCTAGTTAATAATAATCGAGCTAAAGAGACGCGAGAAAGATGGAACATTAATTACGCCCATCATCGACACCTTGTCCCAACGAGTCGATAATTACTCAAAGGACGCCGACGTGAGTTCAGCGAGTGAGATGCAGCTTCGAGTGTTCGATTTAAAGAGTTTCCCCATTAAAACGGCACATCTTTTTCTTGTCTTCTCTTCACTGTGATTGCCGTTCCTCACCAATTATTTTTAAATGCTTTCACGTCTCATTACGGAGAACGACTGATTTTCACAGTTGTTTGTCAACGTCCGTAGACGACTAATAGCATTTTCATCTACATCACGCTTTTACCATTTTCTCTCGTCAAGCCATCCATTTCTTTTCAAGATCTTACATGTATCATCGTAACGCATCGTTATTCAGACTTATTGAGAAAGCAATAATTAATAATAAATGCTTCTACAGAATTCTAAGATTGATTCTGACAGCCGTCAAAAATTAATTAATTAATACAAAAATAAAAGCAAGTTTTAATATGTCGTTCGAAACGTCTTCCACTCGAAATGTCCTCGAAACATAAATGATACTCTGACGCATTCTTCTCATACGTCCGACTGATCCACGATTATAATATTAAGAAAGAAAAGAAAAGAAGAGAGAGAGAGAGAGAGAGAGGCTCTCGAAAAGAGGCTTATCTTGATTGACAGGGAAGTGGAGACGCTTGTTGCCGAGCTGCCGGATTTGACGGTTTACATTCGCCGTTCTCTCGCATTAGTTGACTTAACTTTTTTTCTGTGTCATTCTCCTTCGTTACCCGCCTTCGATCAGGAATCAGAATCATGTTGCCGTTGTATCGGAGCCCTCCGCATAAGCCTACGCCTCGAGTGATCTAGGAAGAGATATTTCATCCGCCTTCCTCGATATCGACAAGTGTTCAACGAAAGTACACCGGGAACACGGATTAGATCTGTCGCACTTTCAGGACTGCCACGATAAATCCGTCGAAATTTCATCGAAGATTTCAGAAGAGAGCGACGATCTTAAGCTTTATGGACGCACATGGAACTTGATATATTCGGTATAAAGTCTTCCGCGGGATTTATGTGACAGTCTTTTCTCGCGGTGTTAAATTCGCGTTTCAACTGAATCTCGTAACCGCAACTGCTTCTCGCTGCTTCTATGTTATTATTATTATTATTATTATTATTATTATTATTACATCTTATAAATCATTAACGTACTCGACAGTAATTTTATTTATAATATTCAAACGTTCAAATAAGGAAGATACTAAATTTCTTAATATCCAAACATCAAAATACCTGCCATTCAAAATATTTAAGCATTTCGCATCGACTTTTCATATCGCAAGCTCCCCTGTTTTAAACGGGCGTATAAGATAGGCGTTTCAAAATTTCATTCAAATTAAAAAAGATTAAAATTACGTTCTAATACGATAGGGGAAGGATACGGAGGCAAGGATTGAAGGGATGCTCGAAAACTTCGTCACAATACCATCGAAGCAGCCTAGCTGCTTTCGAGCGAAGCATACGCTCAGCGCGACGCGCGGCGCGCGGATGCGCAATTTCAATCGTTATAAAGCCCTTCGTTCTCCTGAGTTATAATAATTGCATAACACGCCAACGGCGGAGTTTGCGGTTACAAGGAGCGCTCTGCATTGTTACTCTAATTACTAGCCGCAAGTTGTGTTAGAGCAATGCGGAATGAGAGTTCCACCGCCACCGATGCCGCTGCTCTTGTTGTTGCTGTTGGATGGCGCAATCCGGGGGGAGGGGAAGGGGGAGGGAGGGGGAGGGCAGACGAAAGGGATCTAGAAGGGTTGAAACGAGAGCCACTCGCTTTGCCCCGAAGTTCAAATCCTCTTCCGTGTAAACGCTTGTTATCTCTGATCTCGTATCAACATGCGCGAGCGAGCGATTCTCGCGATGCCGAGGGACGAGTGCCTCGAAAGTTATCGTGCCGAGCTCGTGGAACACGCCTCTGTGCAAGCTCGTTTCACGACAAAGATAACCACCGCGATATCAGGGCGCAACGTCCATAAGAATTCGCGATCTCGCGAAATCGCTCCATAATACAACTTCCCCTTGTTCACAGCAATAAACGTTATATCGCCAAAATGATAATAAAATCTTGCTATTGGAACCAAAAGTGGATACAGTTATAATTCATGACACAATAATTTTCATCGTGCAATATGAAAAGATTCAATCTTTCATTTATATTATTTCATTTATATCGATAATAAAATCTAATGAGAGAGAGAGAGAGAGAGGGGGGGGGGAGAAGCGTAATTGACATTACGTTACATGTTATCCATCTTTTTAATTTTTTTATCGATTTATTTTTTGTAATAAAAGGTGATTAACAGCGAAATACGCATGTAAGTCACATCACGATTTGATTACGTGATACGAATAAGCAAGATTTATATGGAACATATATATATATATATATATATATATATATATATATTATACGGAACATATATATATATATATATATATACGTGTATATATATATATATATATATATATATATATATATAAAATCATGTGCGTACATGAATATGCGTCTATATACAGTTTCAAAGCATACTTTTGCGCAAATGGTGCATCCCTGAAAGCACACACGCCACTGGGCGGGATTAACATAACCCGTATTCACGCTTCCTCATACGCGGCCGTTGCGATTCAGAATTCTACATACGTCGTACGTACCTATGGTGTCTATGAAAGCGGGCATAACGTGGCAAAGGAAATTAGCATAAATATCTTTACGTACAATCCTAACTCTGCGTGAATTACGTACAATCCTAACCCACGCGGATATTTTCAAATAAACAAATCTGTGTCTCGTTGCATACATTACGCATCTGACACAGTGTTTAATCATATATTTAAAACGTGATTATAACGTAATTGTAACATACAATGTGTCTGATAATAACTATTGTGTTTTGTGGATAGGGCGGGTTGTACTGAACCGAAAAATCATTATCATTTTACGATTTTATCATTTTACGATTTTGATAATTAATGAGTTATTAATTTATAAAAATTTGCAAATGAATATACATCCGCGCAAAGGCAACACGATGTATTCACATTACTAGGCACGTAGCAAGATATTTATTGTGTAACCTACAAACGATAGAGCATCCGTTTATAATGCATACCTTCAAACAATTCACCGCATATCTAGCAGCATGAATGCGCATAACACTGTTCACGTGAAAACATGCTCATTTACGGATTTTTAAATTAATATCTCATTAATTATTTCGAAGTTTGGCAAAATGACACGGGACTTTTCTGTTCGGGAGTTTAACCCGTTCTGTTTGTCCAAGAGAAGTGATTATTATTATTAGACATACGTGTATACGTAATGTATAAAAATATATATTCTAATATGTATAAAAAAAACATTCTATGTAGGTATCGTTTGAAAATTGAAACACTGAAAACATTGGAAGTTTGTCGCAGCATTCGCACACGCGATAATACACACGATTTCTGCAGCACGTGGATGCACCATTGGATCGTTCAGTTGCAGTCCGATGCGCATACACATGTTAATGTACACAGACTTACAGGACCTAATCTCTTACGTATATCCCTCCGCATGTCCTGCGCATGGCACACGACCAATGAAAGGGATTAACGCGAGGGTTGTCCACAATTGCTCTCACACAAGCTTCCACATGTGAAAGCAACACGTGTGTACGCGCACGTACTCGGGCGTTGAAATTCGAAGCGAGAGAGTTCATGCTGTAAGGCGGCATTTTAATGTGGCACGATTTGTCGCATTCTAATCGGCTATAGACATTCCACTCGTTGCACGCGAGGTCGACGAATATATATTTTTAACCAGAGCTCCGACGAGAGAAAAGTTCCGAAAAATTCTCCTGCCGAAATATTACAAATTCGGAGAAAAGCGGTCAAAATTACATTAAAACTTTTATAAATTTTTATAGATTTAATATTAACGCAATTCAAACTCCGTAATATGGTATACATATATATATTGATGTGAATTTGAACGTTCAGCTTTATAAAAAATAAAAATACTTAATACAATTCGTTTGCACATCATCTGTATACATATGTATGTTATAATGTTTAAAGAATTTTCTATGTTCGTAAATAAATGCATCTCAATCTCAGTCACTTTCAAAATCTGATAAAGCAGAAAGTAATTAAGTGAACGTACGAAGTGTGGACTATAAGGAAAATTGAAGTCTGCTATCCAAGGTATCTGTCTGATCCGTGGGCTCGTCGACACTTTAATTACGTAACCAAGCACCAAAGCGCATGTTAACGAGCGCACGGGAACGAGTAAGGTAACAACCTGAGATAGAGTCTAGGCGTAAACAGACTTATCGATACCGAGAGTATTTCGATCAATCGCGTATCCCCACAGAACCCGGGAAATCCTATGTAAGTGCATAATCTGTGAGTACCTATCGATCAATTACTGCGGATATCTACATCGCATGCCTCATGCTGGTATCCGCTTCCTTCGATCACACGACGCCTTCTTGCCTGGCATTTACATTTCGTGTTTTCCGCGTTTTCTCCCATCCTGTTTCGAAAATAACGCTTAATTCAGAAAATTTATCAATCGGGATAAATCAGGATTAAACCAATTTTATATATATATATATATATATATATATATATATATAAGATATAAAATTAGTTTAATCTTGGTGTGTGTAAATATATATATATATATATATGTGTGACCATCAAATTAATTCCACGAAATAGATTTTCATTAATCACTTCTTGTAACCTCAGATCATTTTCTCAATTATGCTATTAATAAAATTCAAAATTATTCCATAATTATTGTTTGAATATGTGTATCATTCATTACATATCTACCAAGTCATATATATATATATATATATATATATATATATATATAAAAGTACATTATCAGCTACGTTGTATAATTAGAATCATGAAAAATATAATTAACTTATATTTTATTTCAACAGCTCTTAAGAATGTAGTAGCTTTTTTAAGTAAATTGATAAGTATTCCTGATATGTTTAAAAAAGATATGACATGTAAAAGAAATTCGATAATTTAATAATATCGTAATATCGGAAAAAATGATCGGAAGATAACTCGATTCTCTTGACAAAAATTGAAAAATATTATCTCAAGTGTGAAATATCCCAATTCGAAAAATAAATTCGGAGCTGCTTGTCCGAAGCGTATCGAAAGTAATTCGTCGAGATTCAGGCGGCGGATCAACGATCGTCAATTTACCCGAATCTAGATCGTTGTTTTCGCCTCTATGTAAGCATAGTCGACCGCGACAACGTAAACCCCACGGCTGTCACGTAGCTTTACGCATTCCATTAATCGACGAAAGGGGACAATGTCGGACGCGGGCGAAAGCGTAGCGTAACTTTAAAGCGCTTAACAAGATTCTGCGGTGGATGGTAACCGTCGATCGGCTTTGTGAGCCGCCGAACGCTAATACGGTTTATCGTAAATTGTTTCTCGCGGGCTACCACTGGGTTACTATGTAAAAACAGACTCGCGCGATTGCGATAGATCCTACCTTCCTACCCGCGAAATCGTGATGAGATAGAGAATAACTCATCAACCTTAACATAAAGGCAAACATTTGCCCAAGTAATCTAAAATATAGTATTCTTATCCATTATACATTTTTTATCATATCATATCATGAATAACTACGTAATGTTAACTTTAACTTTTTTTTCAATAATTATAGATATTTAATCTAACGAAAATTTTGATATTTTAAGTTAGAAATAAAATCAAATTGGATGTAATGTAATTTAATTTCTATCTTGGAATTTGTTATTCTTCCTAAACATAGACATATTACTAAAGATAACTAGAACACGATTAAATTAAAAATTCACGTATTAAAATTTACTATTAACATTTACGTATCAACATTTCTAACAAAATAAGTTAAGAAAAAAATTATTAGAATATTATAACATGAAAGAATTAGAGAAATAGAGAGAGAGAGAGAGAGAGAGAGAGAGAGAGAGAGAGAGAGAAAGAAAGAGAGAGAGAAAGAGAGAGAGAGAGAGAGAGAGAGAGAGAGAGAGAGAGAGAGAGAGAGAGAGAGAGAGAGAGAGAGAGAAAGAGCATAAGCAACAGAAAGAAAATAGAATAAAGTGTAAAAAAGAATGAAAGAAAGAGAAATAGATCAAAACCTGAAAGTCAGTCGAGCTTGAATCTTTGCTTCGAGAAGTTGATCCAAATCTAATTTCGTGTGATAGTGATTACGAATATCGATGCGCTTATTTTATTTAAAGACGTTACAATATATTAATTAGCACATTAGACAATATTTACTAATTACTTTTTCAATACTATAAAGCTATCTTAATTATTGAAAAAGATCGGAATAAATCCCTTACGTCGATCAGAACAAATCCCTTAAAATCGATAACGCAAGCGCACATGCGCACGCGCGAATACACGTATTTTTACTCTAATCCCTTTAATGCAACTCGCAGCCACGATTCAATTACGCGTCCCCTATCAGATGTGTTCGAGCCAGTCGACAAAATCCACCGACTACTTTGTTCGCTCTTTCTTCATCTGGATTCAAGCAAATTAATTTCATGCTATCTTAAGAATCCAATCTCGTTAATCCGTAAATTTATCATAATTTTATGATCGTAATGTCAAATCGAACTCGTCTAATAATCTCGCGCAAACTCTATATATCGGATATGTATAAAAAAATGGAGTATATCGTTGTCACATATGGAAATGTATGAAATAATAATTAATGATACATGTGCAAAATCCGACATTCCATTTTTTTATCGATATTTTTGGTAATAAAGATAAAAAAATCTGCTAATGTAAATTCGCAACTAAAATCCATTTTCCAGCTTTATCTGCTTAAATATTTATTCAACATCGTATTTTAAATGAAAATAGAAATAGAAAGAATAGATTTTCAATAATAAGTAATTTTTAACAAAGTTTCGCTCAATACTTTATAACAAGAAATTGAAATTAATATTTAAGAATAAATCAATTCAATAAAACAAGTCAATATAAAAATCAAAGACATTTAGACATGTACATTGCATAAATTTACCATGGCAATGGAATATTTAATCCAAAATTCAACGTATGAAATCAAAACTGAAGAAAATTTCAGCGGAGATTCCGAAAGACATCCGGTATAAGAATTGATCCACGTAATGGCGACATAAGACGTATTCAAACGTAAGTGTGTTTTCACGAGGGTGCCAAAGTTCTCGCGGAAAGCGGTATAAGGGTGAATTCTAAACGGGTTTCAAGAGGCAGGATCGTTGGATGTGAGAAACCACTTGAGGGAAAGAGCTTCAGCTGGTGCTAATCACAAAATCATCTTTTACGTACGCATCAAAACCAGCATTGCACTTGCATTTGCATTTTTATTACACTATTATTTGCAAACCTCCTGATATTAGAAAATCTCTGAACTATTATAAATTTCATTAATATAAAATTAAAACGTTTTAAAAATTTGTTTAAATCTCAAGTTTCTTATATAAATAACCTTTAAATATTTTCTCCTTCAAAATTACATTTAAGTGCTAAAAATTGTTGAATTCATATAATAGTCTGCTCAAATATTAAACTGTGAAAAACAAAATTTGTATCTAAATTTCATATGTCAGTCGAGTTTTTCGGTTAAATTACGATATTAAACATAATCACATCACCTACCCCACTACCATTATCTACACCATCGACAACATCCATATATTATCCACACAATCCACATTTTTGCATTATGCAATTGTTTTTAAAATTAAGACTGCCTAAAATTGTTTGGTCCATTGTATTCGTCATAAGAGAGATTTTTGATAGAATATGATGCACCATAAAAATTCATGGTTTGTCATGAATAGAAACAAGCATCAATAGTTCTCAAAATATATTCAAATAAATCGAAACACTAACATGTTGCTAATAAACTTGTTAAAATCATCTTTTTTTAAAGATGCAAAAAGAATCGAACTGATATAGTTAAACGTTAAAAAAACATTCATGTCTTATATCATAAGTCGCAAAGAATTAAATAATTTTTATTTTAATTGATAAATTAAATAATTAAATTCTACATTAACTGTGATTAAAATTACTTTTCATTTTTCTAACTGCGCTACATCCAGACATTCAAAGGCAGAGAAACAGAAAACAGTGCAATGTCGAAAAAGATAACAGCACAATGTTGAAAAAGGATTCAAAGTGACAAGTGCGATATCAAATCTGAGAGAACGAAAAGAAAGAAAGTTCGTTGAAATTCGAAGAGTAAGACAGAGTAAAGGTTGACGTTAAAGATCCAGCTACCACGGTCGAAGATGAAACAGGAGGAAGGAGGCACAATCACGCTTCCTTATTTCGTTTCAGCTTCTTTTATTGCCGGTGTTGAATAGAACCGGATGATGAGTTTTCCCTTATTTGTTTTCGTCCAATAAGCGAAAAAACACATACGACTTCACCGTCCCCACCCTACATTTGTCGTTTACCGAAAGAGGCCCCCAAAGACTTGTCCTACGAAGTGAAACGAGCCACCTGAACTCCTTGCAACAATCACCGACGATCTAGAATCTCGACCGAAGCTACGTTCGAGTGGCTGGCCACGCCTTTATTTCGAACGAACAATTTTGGTATGAAACGTAACGAGGTGGACACTCGATATCGGTATCGATATCACGAACATGTATCCTCGCAAGGCCAATAATAGCTTTCCAATGTTTATTTCATCTCATAAAATCACCATTTGACAATAAAATTGAAGTGTAGGAAATAAAGATTGTTTCTGTAGAAACATGTAAATTTCTAAGACACTATTGACTATTCACAAGACGAAACCAATCTTTGCTGTATATATATAGTTCGAAATATAATTTTTAAAATGAATTAATAAACAGATAAATGAATAATACGCAATGAAATAATTATGTAATAAAATATATCAAGCACATATATTTTGCAATATAATTATAGTGTTAATTTATTGCTATGTACTTTTATATTTACTTTATTTATTTATATATATCATATATATAATATTAATAACATTTGTGCATTTTTTGTGTGTGTGTCAAAAATTTTTTTTTACTTTATTACACCAAAGGTATTCACCGATGCGTAAAATTGGAGTTCACGCTGCTCACTAGAGACACACACACGACGCTTGATACCGATTCTAAGATTTCCCAGGTGACATTAACACGATATACGATATCGTTAACTCAGCTTGAACTTTTTCATTACGTGCACGAGCATCAAATCCCAACTTTTCCACATAGCATATATATATATCTACAAGTGCAACGCCCACTTGGAAATAAATAGCTAGAACTTTTGCAGCCCGGTACGCGACAGAATCTCCGAAAATTAAAGGCACGCCGCAGAAATGTTTCTTAATTATTTCTCACGATCGTGTGGATAATCTCGCTGAGATAAAGTAAAACAGATTCACACAATTGCATTCTTCTTCATTACACGACGCGACACGACACAGATTAACACGAGCAACGCTGTACTAGTTGCCTCGGCCGCCCAATCTCGTTTCAGCCGAAATATCGCTTTAATTAACTTTTACATCAAAGCCACTAAAGTAGATCGCTGCGTAAGAGCATTTCTATCGCGTGAAAGAGATCTGCATTTTTTCGATATAAATCGATATAAAGCGTTGATACCTATGGAAGAAAATATTCATGCCAAGACTAATTTTTTTCCGGTATTAAGTAATTTTTTCCGATGTTAAAAAAATTAAAAATTAATGATAAATTTGACAAAGAAATACTAATAAATAAAAAAAGATTAGTTGATTATCCAGTTTTAGCATGATTATATGAATATACATGTATCAAACTATATATAAACATGAAACTATTCGAGTGAAGTGAAATACACGTGAGTCGCAATTGTTTTAAACCGATAAATACATATATCTTTAATGATAAAAATTCTGTTATCGACGTTAAAAAATAATGCGACTTTTGCGATTTTTTTATATATTTTAAATTATAATACGCAGAAAAGATAATAAAAATAAATATTATTGTTTACAATGTAACCAATACTATGTAAAATACGTAATTATATAATAATAAAAGTAAATATAATTTTGCAAATGAGTGTTATTACAATACGCAAAAAAGTATAATGCCCCAAGTTAAATGTTGATGCACGATTAAATTTTCACGCATCCAAACTAAATTGCTTGATATTGAGCATCACGCATCAGTAATTATATAACGCATTAGACAGAAGCCATAATTTCAATTATGCAATACGCGGAGCAATGCGATAATTCAAACAGCATGCAGTAGCATAATATAACGAATTCATGATTAATGCATCAAAATTCTCATGATGTACACCAATATAATATCATTTAACAAATATTCACCGGCACAATACAGTTATTCTCAAAAAACAACATCGATTTATTTCATTTGACCATGTTATTATATTACAAACGCGAAGAAATCATATTAATAATCGTGAATAATATTTTATAATATAATTATATTTTAATACAGCATACATTTTATTTATTATTTAAGATATTTTTTTTTAAATTACAAAAATATGAAACTATAAAGATAAGTATAAATCTTTGAAAGTCACTTAACTTTTAAATTACTTTTCTGAAATTAATTCGTCATAAATCACGGTATATCGTGACAATCTATTCTCACATTCATTATTTTCATTTAACAATCGTATAGAAAAAAAAATTAAGTAGTTGATCGTCGTAACAGAGTATGATAACATATCGTAACTATTTGACGGCCATAAAAGATTCTTTCTGGAGATGCGCGATTCCTAATAGCTCTCTGAGAGCAGAATTCGGTTCTACCGGTATCCGACAAATGTAATGCCCAGCTAAAAATGTAGTTTAGCATTTTTTGTCTGGTCTCTCTCTCTCTCTCTCTCTCTCTCTCTCTCTCTCTCTCTCCCCTTCTCTCTCTCTCTCTCTCTCTCTCTCCCCTTCTCTCTCTTCCTCTCTTCCTCTCTTCGCCGAACCTGTTCTCGTACAGCTGTGTCAGGATTCTACGGTCACCAAGATCGATCCATCGCGGGACCGAAACCGAAGAAAGATTGCGAGTGAGGAGAGAGCGGATAAGTCGAAGCAAGAAAGAGAAAAGAAGCAGTCGAGAGAGAGACCGTGAGATGCCACAAGAAGCTCAACAATCCGGAGCATTGGAAGTTCCCTCTCTTTCTCTCCTCTCCTCCCCTCTCCACCCCCCCGCCTTCCTTCCCCACTCTCTTTCTTCCCGTCTCCTTTTCTCTTATTCTTTCTTTGTCTTTTTTTCTCATCCCTATCCTTAGGGCAATTCGCGAGTACGGGTTGGGGATAAGCCAGTATAGATAATTATCTTAGTTCCATGTTTAATAGACGCCCGGTATTTCGGATTGGCCCTAATGACGGCGTTTACTGAATTTATGTTCTCCTGCTACGCGGTAACTTCTCTCTCCCACTCCGTTTCATCTCCTTTCTCTTCCTCCCTTTACCTTCTATCTCCCTTCCTTTCTTCGTATTAACCTGTACGAAATTATGTCTGTCTCTCTCTTTCTGCCACACCGGGGAGGCCTGGACTGCCTCTCCCTCTCCTTTCGGATAAATCGACGGGGCCAGCTATCTTTCTTCATCCTGTCGTTTTTGGCATTGCGAGGGCTTCTTTCGCTTTGATGTATGTTCAATTATCCGTCTACGTGGTACCAGTCCGTGGCGAGTTTAGGGACCGTATATAGGGCCGACGCACTCCTCCCTTACCCCTCCCCCTCCTCTTCGCCGATCGAGTGGGAAGAGAAAGACATTTATTATCGTGGCCGCGTGAGACGGTCTGTCTTTGCGAAAAGAATCTCAAGAAGGATAATCTGGCTCGCGATAATATGCGTCCTCCGGCTGCCGTTGGCCGATCTACTCGATGCATGGCATGCGATTCGTAGGTGCAGCGAGTGCGGAAAAAGCGACGCTGGAACAAAGGGGCAAGCGAGATAATTCGTTCACGGCACAAGAAAATGTGCGCCAAAGAACGGACGAGAGACCGGTCGAAAGAAGTGAGGGGCTAGGAATTTTAACAACAACTTCGTAAATGATCGATGTGAATGTCCGACCTTATGACAATTTTTTTGGAAACGCCTTCATGCGAAACAATGTAAACGTTCGAATGCTGCTGTTGCTGCATACAAATCAAGATGACTCGCTTTTATCTTTGTTGCATCATTTTCCTCAAGGTGTTTTAATTTTGATAAAAATATTGAATTCGCCTATCGCGAAAAGTAAATTTGCTTAAATTTCCGGAAACTTAAATCTGATGTGTTGAAAATGACGTACGAAAGAGAAAAATTATAACCAAAATTGTTTCGCGTGATACTTGCTTCACAATTCCAATGATTATTAAATAATCTGAGATAACTCAAAATCTCTCGGACATAATTACTAATTTTACAACTTTATTAATGATATAGAAAAAGATAAAAATATAGAAAATCAGAATAATCTCTCGACATACAGCGGAGGAGTATGTTTATACTTATCGCAAGCTTACAATGCTGCGAAGTCAAATAACAAATGAAACAAACCTATCGTTTTTCGCTTTGAAAGTGACCGTACAACTGAATTCAGTTTGATTGTCACGCTTAATCCGATCCTATTGACAAAAGGGACGATAAGAGGAACGAGCCGTGCTTAACGTTGGCATTGAGAAAGACGTGGAGGCAGCCTCGCGGATAACTCGGCGAGGTAGGAAAACCGAGAGCAATGGCCCATTCGAAACGATATTGCCGTCACCGCGGACTGAATGGTTAAGTATAAATTTCCCAGTCAGCGATCTCCGACGTAATGGTTGCGCGCTGGACCAGCAGAGAAGGATCGCAGTGGAATGCAAAACAGACGCTTGAAATTCCGCGGCTGTGCAACTACGCCGAGTACTATTCCGGAAGGAGATCACTAATAGACCTTATTTAATGACTTGCCTCCAATTTCAAAGTACCGAAAAAGGCCGAAAAAGTTTCACGGAAAAACTGAGATTAATTATGCCGTAACACAGATCACAAGTTCACAATTTCTGATCACTTTCATATCTATAATTGCGCAATATTTGCATTTGTGAATACGCGATGTGACAATAAAAAGATATTTCAATCTTTTACAACAATAATTTTTTCCTGCTGTGCACTCCTGATCAATATCATTTGCATAACTACAATTAATGTAAATTTTTACAATTGTTTCCTTCATTATTTTAATTTATTCGACAGCTTCGTTGAGTCACTCATTTATGAATCCATTTTACATCTGCGCAATCAGTACGTTTTGAAATTGTCGTTAACGCATTAGCGCCTGAGACAACATTGACAACTTCTCTCGGAACAAGAAATCCCCGGGAACGTAAAAATAAAAATCGCTCGTCATGATGCAAGCGATTTCCCAGTCAGTGTCGACGTGCCGCTGGAGTTCCTCCAGCGAGACTTCTAAGCACGAGGGACGTATCTATTCGTGGCGCGCGAGCATACGCGAGAAACTCTGAAAGAAAAAAATGCCTCTGAATGGAAGGAACGGTGTCAGGGGTTAAGGAACAAGTCCGGCACGACACCGACTACGGTCCAGGATCGCCCGGGCACGAGTGGGCAGTACCGGTGGACGATCGTTACGATCGTCCCGAGGGTACGCTCGCGTGCAAATCCGACGTTCGGCGCGGTCGAGGGCGCGGCGAACAGCGCGAGGATCCGGTAATTAACGAAGCTGTTGCGATTGCAATCTAGCGCACGAGCCGCCGCCAGCGAAAGCTCCACCATCTCGTCGTGGAGAACACGTCGGGGTGAACGAGAGCGGAAGAGAGAAAAAGACGGCGAAAAAGAAGGAGAGAAGGACAGAGATGCCGACATGCCGGGAATATTAATGCGACAGCCCTCATTGTCTCTGAGAGAATTCGCGCGCTTTCCGACACCCGATGCTGTCATCCGTCCCTTTTCGAAACGTAGTCAGGAAGTTCGTTTCTCTTTGTAATTGTATGATTATCGCTCTTCTCGCGATAATTCTGACAAGTCTATTTAAAAGTGTCGAGTGCAGCATGAATACGCCGATTCAAAACTACACACATTCAAAAAATTTAACACAACTCCAAATTGAGATATAGATTATTGTTAAAAGTAAATCTTAAATTAATTAAGTAAGTCTGAAATAGCTAAATTAAAATATAGATAAATTAATTTAAATGGTAATTAATTTGTTTCATGAGTTACAACAAACATCATTGAAAAAAAAAAGAGAATTACGAACATGCTATAAACAAAACACATTTTATTATAAAAAAATCAGTTCTTATTCGTTTAAACAATTTAACAGAATAAATTAAAAAATCAAAATCTCCCGAACAAACTCAAACAACTTTCGTCAATAAGAATCTCCATAAAAGACCATGTAAATTAGAAACTTTTTCATTAATATTACTTATTATATTACAAAAAAGATTGTGGAAAAACTAAATGCATTAATTGATCGAAACAAGTTCCTCGATTGTAACACCAAATCGAGTCGTTTCGATGGCTGAAAATGGAGGATACTGTTAAAAACTAAGCACACGCCACAGAGAAAGAAAGAGAGGAACTTTTTAGAGACCCTGTAAATCCCGGACACACGACTCGCTCTACCTTTTTCTGTGAAGAGGCGACGACAGAGATCGAACCGCGTGGAACATGTGTGTCCTTAGACATTAATGAACGCCCTTTAAAATCGCCGTCCGTTTCCTCTGAGAATGCGTCGGCACATTCGCCGGTGCACACCCTGGTGCATTCCGCCGTCGAGCAGGTCCCAGGGCACTCGTCGCGTTAACGACTTCCGTGTTACATTTTAACCCTCTTGAATTTCTCCACACTGCTGTGCACACCCGAGAAAACGCTCGTTTTCGGCCGGATTTCGCTAATCAAACATTTCCCCGCGCGAATGACAGTTCATTATCTTTCATGAATAAATTACTGATCTCTTCATTAAGAATATGATTGATTCAACGTATGATTGATGCAACTTGAATATATCTATGGATAAAAATATGTCAAGTAAAAATATAAAGGACGAATCAGCCTTAAGATCACCTGAATAACACTCATAGTTTTGGAGATGGGGAAAAATGCCTAGAAAAGAAAGTAGTATTGAGAAGAATCATGCAATGATGAACACTCTTTCCTAAATGCGCTTAGGAGATTTTGAAGATCATCTTCATTTTGTTAAATGGGTTCGGTACATTTTTTTCCATAATAATTTCTCTACTTTGCATACAAAGGTATTAAAGTAAAGTTATCGAAAAATCAATGAAATTAATCAAATTAACGAAATTGTTAATATTTTATCATATATATTTAAACATAAAATATAAAATATTTCATAAACTATTCATTTTTTTATAATTGTACCTTAATACTTTCATGCACAGACTTATGAGATGAAATAATTGGTGTACGGAATACACATAATTACTTTAAAAAAAATTACATAATTTGCAATATGCAATTACAAATTTTTTAAAAAGCAACAATTCATTTCTTTTTATTTTCAAAAGTATGGATGTTTATTCAGGTCTTAAATGACTCACCCTATATATAGTACATTGGATACATTTTTTAAAAGAGCAGTATTTTCCGAGACAACCATTGTTTCTCTTAATGCTTACGTAAAGTAGCGAAGACACGTAAATTAGCAAATTGCATTATTCTTGAATGTTCTCGAGCGTAATAAACATTGCAGTGCGCTCTCTAATGAAAATCTCGAAGTCCTTATTACGTAAATCTCATTATCGCGCTTATTTTCTGTTGCTGCTTTCGCGCTAACAGCTCGAGGACTCTTTAGCAATGCCCAGAATGACAAATCAAAATTTGGTAGCTTCGTATTTCCGTCGTTTTGTCAACCGTAGCGCATACAAACCGCACGTTGCGCAAAATGTGTCAATGCGCTTCTATAACGGAGCTTCCACGAACCAAAGAACAGAATAAACCAATATAAAATCATTAACGCTGTCAATGTTAAAGTAATACGTATTATGCACAATACCTATTATTTTTGTGTCTTATTCATATAAAAGATAAGATATCTCCGTTTTCACTCGTTTTACTTCACCGTTCATTATTTCAAAAGTCGTCCCGTCAAAGTTTAAGCTCGATAAACTATTACTTGCATAAAGCCAGAAATTTCGCTTAATGCTTTTCTTCCTGCGTAATTCACCGGCAAAGTAATCCCGCAGTCGCGATCTATCGCAAGTGCCTTTCAAGACCTTGTGTCGTCGTGATGAGAGAACGTTCATATTACTATTACTTTAACTTCCGCATGAAATGTTTCAGGGAAATTTCAACAACGACGCTTGTCGTCCAGCCAATATTCGGGATAGGCCGACGAATGCAAAGTCCGTTGAAAGGGGCCGTCAGGTTCAGGAAACTAGGTGAGAGGACTTCTGGGATTAAGCCATTTTTCCGCTACGTGACTCCATGGGTGGAATCGAGGAAGACGCCACGGAAAAGCCCGCCTTCGCGAGACGCCCGACATATTTCTTCCAGAACGTCGTCGCGTTATTACCGTGATACGATATATTTTAAAGCGGAAATTGCTTTTATCTTTTACGACCGAGTGCTCGCACTTCCATAGTTGAAAAATCAATTGATGCGAACAATTTTAAAATCAATGCTAAATCTAATATCACTGTTCCCATCATCGTGCATTTTCTTAATCTGTCAATCTTTTCTTAATCTATCAGTTGATCAAAACAGTGAATTGCCTTAATGGATTTCTCGTCCAATTTCTAACTCATCGGCTTTAAGCAAAGCATTCGATTCGGATTCCTATCACGTCGTCGACGGTTAATAAAAGAAATTCTTCTAAGTATCTATGACTGCGAATCTAATAAACGGAATCCCTTCGAATCGTACGGCCACTGCCAAAGTCTCTCACGTTTCCACCAGATTACACAATTTCTAAAAGGAGATAATGCCTCTCCGCGTCACTAAATTAATGGTCAATTCACGTGCCTTTTTCTCATCTCCGTCTATATTTTTCTATTTACGCGACCATGGAAATGTCAGAAAGCTACTAAATAAGTAACTATAATACTCGAGCGGAATAATTTCTACGTCTTGAATGTAACTAGGAAAAAAATATAATGAGACATAGGAGAGGAAAGGAAAGGAAAGATTCCTTGTTATAAGACACATTTTATTATTATAATTTTCTTGAAAAAAATCATTATTTTAATGTACAATTATAAAACTATAAGAATTAAATTTATTTAAAACAGAATAAAAGCCATTATTAATATTTGTATTGTTTGTTATTAATTATCATTAGCAGTAATTAAATATTAGCATTAACAATGAAAAAATAAAATAATATTAATATTAAAAAACATTTTATTTAAAAGATACAAATTCTTGCTATAAATCATAAATTTAAAAACAATTAATAAATGTTTAAGAAGTAATTATATAAAATATTTTTTCGTTTCACTGAATTAATTATCTTTATCTAAAAATAGTTACAAAAAATAGAAAGCAAGAAGTAAAATAAATAAATTTGTAGAAATATTTAAAATATACTCATTATAATTAAAAAATAACACAAAGTAAGTTATTATTCTACTTATTTCATAGATTTAAACAAATATTCTATATCTCTTATCCTGTATCTCTTGAATTTCTATAAATAAAGAAAAATTCTATATTATTTTTTTTATGTATCTGTTATATGTATCTATTTCTCCGAAATTAATCTTCATTATAATTATTAATTTTGATTTAACTCTTTATTTGCAACTTATAACTTTATGCAATTAAAATCACATCTGATTATAAATGTTTACATACAACAATTATCATATCAAATTTACATAAAGTGCACATTATTTTTATATGATAAAGATTAGTTTGAACTTGAATAAAAAGTTGTATATAAATTCAAGTCAAAAGAAATTCAAAATTATTGTAAGTCTCTAAAGAATAAAATGCATATGAAATTTTCACATAACTCTTGCATTTTTCTTTTGTTTGCCGAAGCCTCTCTTTCCCTGCACTTTTGCGATAAAGCACGCGGCATTCGAAAAGAGGAAGGGATTTGCAAAGAAGCACTCAAGTTTCCGACTCTTCTTCTGATCTACTTAAGATCTTTTGCTGTCGAACCTCATCGTCAAGACACGAAGCCTATTGTCTCGCGATATACGATAGATGGTGAGATAGTCCATTGATAGGTCGCATTACACGAACACATCAGTGTCTCACAGATTACAAAATTAGTGTTACATAATATTTTTTTTAATAAAAAAAAATGATTATTTTTTTTTATATAACGAAAATAAATGATGTCATAAAATATAAATCGATTTCGCACATTTATGTGACGTTGTCACCTGTCTATTGTTAATTATTATTTCACTAATATAAATCATAATGAGTCAGATAAATAGTACGCACATATATCGATATTTGTCTCTGGATATAATACCAGCATAACAGAATAATCTAGAAAACAATAAGCAAGCAGATGGGTGTATCGAAGAGCATCGTAACGTCGGACAGGATAAAATATTAATCATTCGACGTAACAGCGAAAGAAAGACTTAATAAAATGTCTCTCTCAGAAGTTCCTCCGCGGGACAAACTTGCATAAAACTCATTCGTGCTCGCCGCCCACGCTGTCTACCTAAAAGACGCTCTTACTTATATCGCTGCAATTCAGCGAAGAGAAGCAATCTCTCTTTCTCTCTCTTTCCACCGCTCTCGCCTCGAGAGACGCTCCGCGGCCGGATTTCTTTCCGGCGTCACAGACGAGCTTCACCCGTCCCCGGCTCGTAATTGCATTTCCACGAAATCAGCGGCGCCACGGGGCTCGCATTATTATCGCCGAGGATTTCCACGCCGGCCCCGTAATCGAAACGAGAGAACAACGTCCCGCTCTCGTCCTCTCGGGCCCCGCCTAAATCAAGGCAATCCTCGAAAGAAAGCCAGAGCAGAGAGTTGAGTCGCGGACGCGGACGAAACGCCCGTCCCGACGAGATATTAGCCCTTGACGGCTGAGACTCAATTTCCGGATTGCTCGATAAAGCAGATAAGCCTGTTCTTACCTCGAGGCGAATCGTCCTTGACGGGATCCAATGTCTGCTTACCCCTGCCCTTCCGCTCGAATAGATTCTGATACCGCGAACGGGGATGCTAACGATATGACGATATTGCGCACGTTTCCATCTAACGAAACTTTGATTGGCTTTCCTCACAACCTCTCGATTCGCGATTATTAAATATTTCAGTGAACAAAGAATAAAATTTTTACAATAAAATTTCACCCGATTTAAACCAGTCTGGGATGGAGTTTTTAAATAGAGAAGAAGATGCTATTATCTGCTTTTACTCTTCCAAAGTAATTTCTAAAGGAATCTAATTTCTCTGGTTAATTCACTGTGAGCTACACATTGTGTACACATATACAAGGTGTTCCGTAAGTCGAGGTCAATCAGTCAGGAGATGAATGAGGAATAAAAACAAAAATAAAAATTAATGAACACAGTGAAGATTTGTTTCATTTATTTTATCGAATTATCGATTCATTTTTATGTTAAAATTTAAAATTGCTTTGCTTTCAAATTTGTTTGTCAAAATTGAAAAAAAGATGATCTTTATTTTATGAGTTTTATAACATAATTAAAGTCAAATAAAAAGACTGTTTTAACACTACTCAGAATGCACAACTGTGGCGTCTTGATCTCTGCAAAGAGATGCTAAGCGAGCTGTATCTTCACATGGTATATATCATGGTGTAGTGTTAAAACAGCTCGCTTTTGTTTAACTTTAATTATATTATAAAACTCTTATTTCAATTTTGAAAGAAAAAAATTCGAAAGCAAAGCAATCTCAAATTTCAATGTAAAAATGCTAATAATTCGAAAACAATACATTTTCGGACCTATGTGGTGTAAAAAAGATTCGAAAGCAATCTCAAATTTCAATGTAAAAATGGCGATTACTTGAAAACAATATTTTCAGATCTATGTTCATATCAATTTTCTTTCTTGTCTTTGAGTTCCCATTCATCTTCCGAGTGATGATTGATCTCGATTTACGAAACACCCTGTATATCGCTAAACGACCGTTTCCCGCAACAACAGAATAATTTTTGCAAGAGGGAGAAGCCTGTCAGACACGAGGCGAGAACGAGGCGAGAGTTACGACCGTAGAGGACGCGACGTTCCAGGAGGAACTTCTCCGGTATGCTCTTCTCGGCGAGGTTACCACGGGGGGTCACGTCGCAGTCTTACTCGTCCGCTTTCGGTCGCCATTTGTCACAGTGACGTTTGCAAGCACGCCCGCTCGCGGCTGGTGTCTGGCGTCGCGCTACGTGCGAAGTAATCACGCGAGAAGACGTAAAACGCATTCGTCAAGCTCGGAAGGACTTCCGCGCGAAATCCTCGACTAGACGGCGCGCCCGAACCGAACCGTTATCCTTCGCGTAACGCGAAGGTTAAAAGTGCCCGATTTGAGACACCACCCTTCGATCCGGATGATAAATAAATCCCAATTCTAAAAGGATGAACTTTTCTCGACGGAAAAGGGATCTAGTAATTTAATCCCTTAATTCTGGAGGATTCTTAAATTTTGATTGTATGACAAACTGATTAAGTGAATAAGTCGTGCGATAATAAAAGTTGAATTTAATTTGATTCAATGATGACCGACATTTTCTAAAGAAAATATGCAATTGTAATAAAATAAAATAAAGATAATATGAGATAAATATAATTAAATACTCCAAAATATTTATTTTGTAGAAATATAAAATATATGTTTATGTGTTCTTTAACTTTCTCTCTTTTTATGAATAAAACATAGAAATGATCTTTAACTTAAATTATTTTGTTCGATTTAACGAAGATCTAGTTTTTATTCTTCTACTTAGATTAGATTATTTTTCACTACTATCTCTATTCAATTATTTGTTTTATTATCACTCTATTTTATTATGACTCACAAGAAATGTTTGTATAATTTGTAAATATATATATATATATATATATATATATATATAAGAGTAAATATATTTGAGAGAGTCCGTAAGTTACATATTGTGCTTGGATCCGCTAGATAGATTCGCTAAGCCCAAATGATTGCACGGATCAATCATCTTTGCAGCCACTTTAAGTAACTAATAAAAGTGAGATTGACGCTGTATCTAAAGTTTCTAAGCACTTGGTAAAGCTCTTTGCGAGCTAATCTGTACCTATTACCGGATATCTTCAAAGTAATCCCTTCGGAAGGTCGAAGACCTCTCGATCAAACATTTCAGTATTTATAATTCGACTCTATGTGTAGTGTATCACGGCTAAAAAAAACAATCGATATTTTATAACAAACTAATATTAAAAGATGAACGTTTTCGTTACACATTCGGTGATTTAATATTCGTAAGTTTGACTAAGCAAAATCAGACGGACGGTGATGAAATACTTTGATTTTACGATGCAAAGAATAATACACGAAATGAAAAATTTTTCCGAGAAGGCATTTCTTCGTTTTACAAAATGGGAGCGCGAGCGAAACGGGCAGTCGCTCAAAATTGACGTAATCAAAAAAGACGCTGACCAGGCACAGATGTGTCAAACATTCTAGTTTTCAGATCGCGCGCAAACCGAGACGTATCCGTCTCTCCGAACGGTGCTGAAGACCCGATCCGCCGGCGAGGAACGTATTTCGGCAAGAGAAACAGCCGGTGTACGTGCGGGAATGTTCAAAGTACTTTCGACGAAGGCACCGACCGTATGTCAGTCAGTTCGTGATTCAAGACGACACTTAGCCCAGTCTTTATAAGCCCTGAATCAGCGGCCATTAGCCTTATACTCTCAGATAGACATCTTGTAATTTCTTGTATTCCCGTAGTCGACCGTGCGGCTTCCTCAGACGCCGAGGGAATGCGCGATGCAAGTAAGAGACATGGTTCTTCTATTCACATGCGAGAAGACATGATGTTCCGAGTTTAAACATCACAAGTAAAAACTAAGTAAAATACGCGAAAATATGTTACCTAAGTCAAAAATAAATGCCGTATTTATATTCGATGCGATGATCAATATCCTAAAACCAGCCATCATTTTTCATATTTTACAAAATGTTTATTAATTCTGACGGCAAAAATAAAATTCTTCCAATCATAATCCTCAATTTTTTTATTTCTGCAGTACATTTTACAAAGCAAATTTCAATTAACTCTATCAAGCTTGCACACTATTGTGGTAAATTGAATTCAGCCTTGTTGCAAAATCAAATATTGGCATGTTAATGCTCTGGTTTCCACATTAATATTCGATGTCAAATATCTCTGTCTTTCACATTAAAACGATAATAGAATGGATCAATATCTTATGTAACTAAAATAAATAAATATAATTGAAAATTTGTTTTTTCAATACATTTCGTAGTTCTAATCTTGGGAATTTATTATTCCAAAATTCTTCTTTTTTTCATTTTTTTTTCAAATCTCTTTCAATTTATTCTTTTCTCTCTTCTTAATTATATCCATCTTATAATTTAATATAATATACTTTAATATAACATAGTTGTATATACTATATACTTCCGAGTCCAATAATACTCAATATTATTACAAAATAGAAAAATTAGTATAAAATGTTAATATAATCTCATTTCTTACAACGGCAAAATTGTCATTGTCTGAGATCTCATACTCGATTATTGCTCCCAGACGACATGTCGTTAATAAATTATATGTAAATAAATTTAATAAACCAAATTATACTTGCGCCAATACGCCATGCGTGTAAAGTTAATATAATTGTGCATAATGCGTGATGCATGGCGAATGAACCAGAACAATATGGAATCTATAAATGTGTTTAAAGCCGCAAATTGTGGTCCTGTATAACTACAAGATCTCTCGAAAGCCAAGGTTCTAAGGTATGAAAGAGCCAAGGATGAACAATCCACACCTCAGCTATGCTACAACCCTTGCGAAGCTGTAGGATTACTTGATAGAACATGCCGGAACCTCTATAATCCAATAACCACTAACCTTGTGCTTGTCTCGCCCATGGACAAGCAGATCCTAGCAGATTCGAGTATTTGAGATCTTTAATCTTTCCTATTCCGCTCATTGTTGATTGTAAACTTTTATTTAAATCTTAAATTTGATCAGTCCGTTTTCATTATTCTCATACTTATCTAAAAATATAAGTTGATATAAATTAAAGTATTCCCGGATAACATCCAAAAGTATATATTATTCTGTACATAATATATACATATTTCTATTTAAATTAATTTACTTTATTCGATGTAAAAATTTAACTAATAAATAGCGATTATCCAAATTGTCTGTGAATCGTTATCCGTTATTCACATCTTCAGGCGTAAGAGTTTAAAAAAAAAAGTGAAATTTGCAAAGTAAATTTACGAAATAAAGGAAATCCCGTCATAGATGATAGATTCAATCAATGGTTCCTTGTTCACTTATCTATTGGCCTGCCTTTACTCTCGCGCGACTTTGTACTTCAATTCTCTTAGCTTCTCTCTCCCATCGCTGTTCCACCGCAGTTCCCGGTTGCACGTCCGCTCAATAGTTACGCGCATCCTACGTCATGTCTCTTAACGCCTGCAGCGTCAGTCACTCGCTTTCCGGAATACGTCAACCTCGGAGCTATATTTGTGCGCCTCGGTCACACGGGTGCTGCTCGATAAACTCGGTCACGAACCCAACCTATGCGTCGAACCGTCGACGTTGACCGTTTCTCGAATCCCCGCCGGCAGCCCGTCCGCCCTTATGTCGTCACATTGTAAAGCCAATTTTAACAGCGGCCAAAATTAACTCCGGCAAATCTTGCGACAAACATCCAATCTCTATAACAACGCATTAATCTTAAATTTATATAGCTATTCGATTCCAATTTTTATTTTATTAAAGACTTAGTTCAAAATGTCAAGTAAATCCAAAGAGAGACAATTATTTCAAAATATTGAAATTTCAATAATAATTTGTGATGATTGTTTGAAAATAATTGTAATTGCGTTTTAATGACCTTTCAAAATCCCAAATTTCTCTAGTAATGATAATTTAAAGTTAGAAAGCCACACATTATTAACTACAATAAGCGACGCCGTAAAGTTCAATCATTAAAACTCATGAATGAAAGATGATTGCAGATAAAGATTTAAATTGACTCGTTTCATTAATTGACATAGAAAATGGAATCGATTCGGAACAATTGTTCATAAATAGGCACTTGACCATGGATTATTAAATTCTAAAAGTGTGGGAAAGGAAAATCTGCCGCTACCTATAGTTAATTTCCTTCAGATCAGATGTCAATCATTAGACTCGATGTTCGTTATTTTAAACTTGATAATCTTTAATTAAATCGTTTTAATCGTTAATCTCAAATGGTGAAATAGTTTCTTATAATTGATAATTCGTCATCCTTTTCTCTCTTTCTCTTTCTATAATAATTTTCTGCTAAAATGTATCATACAGGAACATTATGCATGTACTCGGAATTATTTCATCAGATTGAATAACGCCAAATCCCTATGGAACAGTTCGTCAATAATAAACTTCGATCCTTTTTGGTCCCATTAATTACAAAATAAATTAATTATTGCAAATTATCGGGTGTAAATATTCTTTATAAAAATCCTGAAAAAAATCGTTGTCCAAATATTACATAATCTCCATTTTCGATTAATAACAGCGTGAAAACATATTATTAATTGTATTACAATCGTCAGTAATTAATATTTTCAAGCATCGTCGAAATCATCTAACCAATATCTAATTTATCGATACGCTTGCATAATCTTAAATCGCGTAACGTACAAACGCAAATAAAAACGATTTACGCGCTTAACAACGGCGTATCACGTAGACCAAAAGCAAAAAAAAATTAGCTTTCCAGATTAAGTGAGACTCGAAGTACCGCAATCCAGGAATGGAACCTGTTCCTCTTTTATCGCTGTTTTTCTCTTTGCCCAGCTCAACGTGGCACGCTGGTGATTTGACACTGAAATGGAATGCAAATTTAAACGTGTTTCTGCAATTCCGACGGCAGAAGATAGGTAGATGTAATGGAGATCGCCGTTTCTCGGCCGAACAAGCGTTTTGCGAACAGCGTTGAAATTGTTCGGCGCGGCATCATTCGCAACCTTCTAATTTATTAATTATACAAGGGCGTGCAAGCGAAAAGCCAATAACCGCGGACCTACATTGCAAATATTGCTTCGAAGAAGAATACGCGTGAAAACATTGCCGATAGTTTTTACGATATTACCATTATCCTGTAGGTCGAAAACTAATTAAATATCCGCAAATCATACTCAAGATTTTAATACGCTGAATTAATAATAAAACTTCAGTGATCAACGTTGTTAGACGATTGGAAGAGAGGTTGTAAAACAGATGGGGAACTTTGCTAAGGACGATCCGTCAAAAGAAAGAAAGAATGTGAGGTATTTTCACTGAGTTGTGCGTTTTCTTCGTCTTTATATGTCCCTTCGGGGTTCTCATAGCCAGAACATATTAATATTCCAGTCAAGGACGCGTGCCATCGAGCTACTACGGACGCTGATGCAGTTCCGAGTCCCGGTGCCATCTTCGGAATATCCGGTGTCCCTCCGGAACGCTACGTCACGGAATAACGGACGTGCCCATCCTAATATGTGCAGATTCCATAGTATAATAATCTCTCATGGAATTTCTTATAATGTCTTTAATGATAATTCCGTGAATAAAGGATGTAATACTAAAAAAAAATTAGTCTCAAATCAACACTATATATTCTCATATATAAATATTATAATCTTAGAAAAATTTTAACATTGACATACGAATATAGATATTTCCATATGTAGGCAAAAATATTGTAGAAGATTTTTAATTTTGAACAAAAGTGATACTTGCATCAATACAAATCAAGACTAAGATTATAATATTTTTGCTTATGCGAATATTTTTCTTGATTAAGACTAATGTTCTTTTTGTATCTTGTTTACTATATTATAATATATAATATAGAATATAATTAAATAGTTTTATTATACATAATTTGCGATCCGTAAAGATAAGAAATTAAATTTTATAATCATATTTTATCTTTGTTATAAAATAAAAATAATAATCTCTTAAAATTTAATTTCATATACATCTGGAAGAGAAAGAAACAGAAAGAGAGAAAAGAGCATAAATTATACACATATAATTCACGAGATATTAATACAATATTGTATTTAGCGCGAAAAGGAGTGCTGTAGATTAAAATTAACCTGGTATATGAGATGGATTAACATGAGATAATTATATGTAATTCAAAATCCGCACATATATGTGTGCACTCAAATGCCATTTACTCTTGTTATCTGAACAAAACACTCATCTATTTAATCTACCATCAAATACCTCACATATAATGTTATTCTCTCCTCTTTCATACCTACATACCTATTAATTTCACATAATAATCAATTTAACTATTATTATTAACTTTGCAACGTGTATTTTTCATCGATTTCTACAGATATTTCTGAAAAATATTAAGTGCAGAATATGTTTATATTAAATTTGCTTAGATTTTTAAAAATTATATTCGTTAAAAGTAGAAATATTTTAATCTTGAATTGTGAACCTTTGCGCTTATCTATTTTTTTGCTATGAAAAAAAAAAAAAAAGAAACAATAAAAAATCTTATTCGTAATGAGGATATTAGTATTCTAGACTAGCGTAGTATCATTCGGTGCCATCTTTGTACTATCCAGCATCCTTCTGGAACTTGGAACCGCGATGATGGATGAGTTTACTTCCTCTGGCAAGTGGATCTCGACCTCTTTGGAAAAAAGTCGATATGGACCAACAGTCGGTAAGATTTCCCAGCAAGAAACACGACACGTAACGGCAAGAAACTCCTCCGATACGTTGTGGCTGAGAGCAACCTACCCAGAGGAACGAGAATCTACTCGGGACTCCCGTATGTAGTAGCGCCATCATCGATTTCACTGGCTTCGAACCAGTCCGATATGACCTCAGCAGGAGGGAGAGAGTTCTCTCAAAGAGCGAAAGTGCCTGGTGAAACTTCTTCCGGCTTCTCAAAGAGGAATTGAATTGCATATTAGATCATTTGGAGACGTTTACGAGTCTTCTGTTAATTACCGATAGTTTCTTTCTTCGTAAGTTTATCATCAAAACATACGCGTCTAAAGTCTAATGCAAATCTTACGGAATATCGCATACAACATTAGATTTCATTAAATTTTGCTTTAACGATAATGTGTTTTAAAATGGCAATGTCACGAGGAAACTAAACGTCGCCGAGACATTTCCGCCAAAAGTTGAAAGTGCATAAAATAATACAATCACACGAATCTATTTTGAGAACAGTAAGCGTGGGAAACGCAGGATATAGTTACGACTTTATCCATTTGTCATCAGAGTTTAGCCATTTACACCGTGCAATTCCTTTCCTCAATAGCGTCAGGATAAAATATGAGACGTGTATTGCATAGCGCATCAATCAGCATTAATAACGCCGGGCGAATAAATCGGCCAAATGAGTAACGGCATTTACGACTATTACCGACTATTTCATATAATGCAATATCCGTTAACGCAAAATCACCGTTTCGCCCAATCTCGGAATCGATGGCCATTAAATCCATGGCAGATTAAACACGATTCGGCGGTACGGACGCGCTGTTTTCGACATTTTATCGGCGCGTTTACAGATAGATATTATCGTCGTCGATCAGCTTGCGCGACTCAACGTGTCGCTAATCAACATCTCTCCCGCAGAAAGTGCACGAATATTCGAGGCGCACGCATGAATCGAGAATAAATGAATGACATTTGCCATAGGCGCGAGCGGAGTATATCAGCATATTTCCCATTGACGGCAGGATAATCATACGAGCGTCAAATAGACTGCTCTGTGGATTTGGCCAGTTAGTTCCCGCGGTAATAATCGCGCGGTATGGATTCCGATATTAGGTCGCCGGCCACTCTAATTATTGCTCATAATGTCATATGGCGACAGTTAATCAGGGTGTGAATTTACCAAACTCGATCGTGAACGAGGGGGAGAAAAGGACTTGGAAGACCGCGATAAAAGCACCGCGCGCGCGCGCGCGTTGATACTTTTCAATAATCGTAACACATTTTTTTATTTTATTTTACAACGCTCACAGACTGATTCATGATCACGGTAGAGCACAACGTGCGATTTGCGAAATACAAATAGCTGCCTTCTTGCCGAACCACTCATAATGATGTACGTAGGTGCATCGCGATATAATATATCGTCGCTTACCGAGCGAATAGCTGGGATGCCGCGGCGAAGGATGGTCCCGTTAGACGAGTCTCGAGTGAGAAATCGGAAAAATGTGGGATACCTTCACGTGGCGCGATGAAAGTAAGCGTGCGCAAACAGCACCGCTGAACTTACCTGTATCGTACGTTTATCTATTGGCAACCGCACCTACGAGGAAGGTATCCGAGCTCGAAAGGTCGCAAATAATAAATTTCCCCGAAGGTGCATGCAGCAACGCGGCAGCAACTGTGACTAAATAAGACGAGAATATACGACGAAATCTTGACTCGCTAAAGCGACAATAGCGTAGCGATTGCCAAATAATGTTATGTATATATATATAAAAAAAATTATGATAGATATCAGTTTCTTAGAAAATAAATGCCTCTGAATATTAGTTCCCGCGAGATAATTATTTCTAAAGAAAGAAGTTTTTGTATTTTAAATGTTTTGTATTTTGTTGAATGTATGTTAAAGTGCCAATTCACGTAATTTCACGAAATGTTAAATTGCACTTTATATTTCTCTGGAGAACAGGAATTATGGCGTATAATGTAAATTCTGCATTAACACTCGTTAATGGGTCTTTGCAGCTTAATGTAATTATCGCAAAATATAAATTATTCTCATGCGTCTCTTTCACGCGCGAGTTAATCGAGTATCGATGACTAACAGCGCAGAATTTTGAAATGTCAGAAGTGGCGTGAATTTATTAAATATCATAAATCGAACGAACACGACACTCCTGAACGAACAACCGCACCAATGAGATATCGCAAATCTGAATTTTCATTTTCCTCTGCGCATCGCTCCGCGGCTATTTAATTACCGTCATTGTGGTGTGCAGCGAGTTGATGGCAAAAATAAATATGGAAATCTCGACGACACGTGAATGACGACGACCGCTAATATGCAAAGCGACGGATCGTCGATACGCGATATTTGCATTTAACAACTGTTACGTGCATCCACATTCACGAGATCCTCATCTCGTTTTATTCCCTCGTGACCATTTGATATCGAACATTGATAAAACGTGACGCGATCATATAATCGGCAATAAGAATTTAGAGATAACTCTGCGAAACGCAGCTCCCTTCGCCACGTGTTTTTTTTTTTATTCAATCATAAACGCAAATGCATTTTCATGAAAAAAGAAATAAAAACAATATAAGAGATGTTGATATTTCATCAGTGGCAAAAGGCTCGTGTTGATATTTCGTTCGTGTCAAAATAAAAATAAAAAAAAAACGAGAGAGGAAAAGAAATCTCGCAACGGACAGGAGGAGCAGGACGTAATAACTCGTGGAGGCCCGTTCGATATTCAAATTCGTCCAGTGTACACGTCGCGTGAAAAAAATCTATGCACACGTTCGTGTGTATGCACCGGGCGTAATAAAAGGCGTGAACGATGGCCACGGGAAAAGTCATAATCCACTTTTGTTTGCGGATTTATCAGTCTTCCGTGATGCCTCGTCCGGCGCTTTATCGAGTCCCGGCGCCATGAACGAGCGATGGCATAACAAAAGGTGGAGGCTTTGGGAACTCTCGACGCTGTCCTCCCTCCCTTCACTTCATCTCCCATCTGTTCTCGCGCACCCATATACATACACATGCATCTATACATAATAGTCTGCAATACAAAAAAAAAATGTACCAAACTCTGGCAACGGCCGTAAATGACTTTCGCATATTTCCGCTTCGACTGGCGAACAAATATCTGGAAAAACAAAAAAAAAAGGAACACCGGGGAGTGGAGCAAATTACTTTTTCAATACCTATGAAACAATCGAGAACCGGATATAACGATCTACTCTGACGTTTCATGAAGAATTATCAGCGCTCGCTATAATAAGAGTCTCTATTCTAGCATTGAAATCACTGCTGCTAGATCAAATCGGCTAATTTTCCTGCAGAGCGACGCGAAACATACTGTTAATATTTCGCATCGATAACTCTTATTTTAAACTTATGTAAACATATAACGTACGTAAATATTATATTCTCAGCCTGCAATTTATTATCTTTTACAATAATTATTACTATCTTATTTTTGTTGATAATTACGCGTTTCACATAAAAACAATACACTTTTACATTAAAACTCAATCAATGTTATATAATGTAGAAATTTAATAACTATCCGCTAGTCTAGACCGAGTCAACTTCTATCGTCTATTCGTCAAAGAATCTGCGATCCGACCGTCTCATGTTTCTCCGCCTGCTCTTCCATATCCACGGCAGCTCTTTCCATTTTTCAAGTCCGCACAGCACACCGCCAATCCCGCGAAATGATTACAAACGACCGGAGATAACGTTCAATAAAACGTCTCGATTCCACGTTCCGTGCACGTAGCGAAGATGCAGCGTGCTCGGCCGCAGAGTCGATATCGGGGATCACGTGTGTTTATCTATGTCCGTTCAGTACGTGGCCGCGACGTGCATCGCTACGATATCAACGGGAATATGTCTCTATCGATACCGACTCTCGTTCACGGAAAATCCCGCGGTCCTGTGCCCTGGTTAAAGGAAAGAGACATTCGAACAATTGGTTCTCTATCTTTCGTGATAGACGGAAATCCCTTGTTATCGCGCACTAAACTGATATAATTGTTATTCTTTTTAGCGAAGTGTATATTCACGTTCATTTTCTGATTCATCAATATATGCATGCGCGCGCGCGCGCGCGCGCGCGCGTGTGTGTGTGTGTGTGTGTGTGTGTGTGTGTGTGTGGAGTGTATGCGCGCGCGCGCTATACGTAATGTTAATATGCATTTTATTAAATATTTGATTTTTGCAAATTTATTATCATTGCTCATTTTATTAGAAGCATTTCTGTCGAACGTTTCTGATCTATCTATATATATATATATATATATATATATATATATATATATATATATCACCTTTTAATTTTTCGTGCTTTCGTGCAAAATTCAATAGAGACGCAAACGTATTGTTTTAATTATTTGCTGAATGATTTACATCGCTTGAATTGCAAATACCATCTATCTCACCGTCAAAAATATCCTCCGATAAAATATAAATGAATATTATGAATTACCGCGGTAGAAAATAGCGTAAATGTACAGCCGTAACAAAAAAAAAGAACGCAAAAGAAACATCTCCGATGCACGGAGGATGTTGGTACTGCTGCCGGATGTCGCATTAGGAATTGTATAATCGGCGGAAGTGTGTTTCGTGGGGCGCGTATGCGCGCGCGCGCGCGCGATTCTGTAACTTTTTTAAATCAACGAGACTGCTCTCTTGGGCCGACATTACAGGCCCTAAAGTACGTCATTAGGCGAGTCAAAATTTACGGGAATCTTGCGGGAATTGCCAGTTGCACAGCGCGTCGCGTGATCAACGATGATGACCATGTGTACGCATCCAAAATGGTGTGCGTATCCTTAAAAAGAAAACGTCGATAAAATCTTCCGAAAATACAAAGAGAGTGACGATGGGGCAGAAACACCGAACGGGGGAGGAGGAAATCAATTGCAATATTGCAATTTTCATCTGAATAATGCGATAATCCGGGATATGACGTCGTTACCTGATTGTCAGATGGAAGAATCAGTAGGGTAGGGGTAAACACGCCCGGATAAAGGATAAACGTGAAATTAGAAGGAGCCCAGAATGAGGATTTTTAAAGTACTATAATACTCTTGAACGGCTTTTGCTTATGGCCCGTAATAATTTCAGATATATCCATCGAGTTTCTCAACCGATATTCAATGCCACAATGAACAATATAATAATGTCGAAGACTATTATAAACATTATGTATAGAGAACCAAACCTTTTGATTTTTTAATACCCTCTTAATAATTTCGATTCTTTTATCTTTTGTTCCAATTCAAATTTCAAAGACTTTTTAGATCTTTTATCAATACTGTAAAAGCTTCCATTATCGATGTATAAGGTTATTAATTTGATAATCTATTGTCTTTAATTTCTAGAAAATAAAAATAACTTTTCTCGGAAATTAACATACAAATTACAGTGAAACGCATTAGGCACAAGATAACAAAGCCTCATTCTTGTATCAATTTCAAATACTCCGGTGTGGCGAAAGGATAATCGCGATACGTCGCACGCAAATACGATTCGACATCGTTCGAATGTGCATGCATGCATTAACTAACCGGGAACATTGCGGCACCGTTAGCCACGTGATGAAGTTTTCCCGCGTCTATAAAACGAACGCAATCTAATTTCACACGCGGAGCTAAGCGCTATCTTAGAAAGGCATGCGTGGCAATCATCCCGATGTAACAAAAAGCAAAAGACGTATAGTTAAGAAATTGCACAGTGTATCGAATACCTCAATCATGCCCGTTTTATTCTATATTTTTCTGAATTCTCAATTCCTATATCTGTTCAAAATAAAAAAATAATAGCCTCAGTGGTCTAGTGGATAAGATGCCTGCCCGGAAAGCGGGCGATCCCGGTTCGATCCCTGACTGAGGTGATATTTTTCGCAATATATATTTCTGATGGGGGGGATAATAAAAGGGATGTTTAATCGATATCAATAATATTGATCATATTGATAATATTGATCGAATTGTTATAGAACCACTACGTTGAAAGTCTGCTAAAAAAGCGGCACGTAGTTGGTAATATAAAAATTAATTGAATTTATTTTTATATTATAAAGACTTTAGCAACCAAGATCCTGCTTGCCGAGTAAATGCCATGTCTCGCGTTGTAGTTTGTTAACATATACTTGGCTTATACCTATGTATTGTTTAAAAAAATAATTATTGTTCCAATACATTTATGGTTTTTATCAGTTAATAGTTAAAGAATTTACAATTAATAGTTGAACAGTTTAATTGTTTGTTGCAATTAAACAAAATTCATTAAATTGTAAGTACAATTTATTCTTATATGAGTTACTTAGAGTTATATAAACAATTTGTAAATTACAGTTAAAGTTTTTTGTAAGCACTTTATATTAAAATCATATCTATCATAAATTAATACAAAAAGACTCTCAAAAAATGCACAGTAACGTGTGTGTGTGTGTGTGTGTGTGTGTGTGTGTGTGTGTGTGTGTGTGTGTGTGTGTGTGTGTGTGTGTGTGTGTGTGTGTGTGTGTGTGAGACATTGCATTGTTTGAAAAAAAATTTAAAAATCGCATATAAAAAAACGATATTCTCTCTAACTATATAATTACTTATACTATATTCTTTATATTTATATTCTATTTGTATCGGTATTATATTATATTATTAAAAAATTACAAATTATAAATTATCGATAAAATTAAAATATTCCAAAAATATGTATAAAATATTGCAAAATAAAATAGAATGTCATACGATTTTTCTCCATCTAAATTAATAAAATTTGAAATAGCTTATTGCTCTCAAATTGCATTTTTAACTAAAATTTTTAACTAAACACAATTTTTTTAACTAAACACAAATTATATTGCAAAATTTCAGATGCTTTTAACTGTTATTACAGAACTCTAATAATTTCACTTGATAAATCCGATCCCACGGTTTACAATTTGTCTACATGTAATTGATTAAACTATAGCCATGTTGATTGCCAGATTTGGAGACCGGATGCGTCTCTTTAACTCCATTGCAATGTAATAGTAATAGCGTGGATCTCGCAGTTGCGAGTGGTTCACCGCCCACAATAGACAGCAAATGAATCGCCTGTGAATAGATCGTTCATTTCTCCCAACTCAAGCTTTTCCTCTCACACTCTCTCTCGAGAAGCCACAAAATAATTATCGTTATACATTGATTGTCTTCGTAAACAATCGTCTATTCAATATGATGTTTCAACCCGTTAGAAGCTTATCGCGATATAAATCAAAATTTTACTTCTGTATGCAAATAAAAAATATCTAATAAACAAAAACTGAAATTAAAATGTGAAATTAAAAAAGCAAACAATCATTATTATGTCATTCTGAATCATAACTAGATCCACGCCATTGGAAAAATATCAATCATATGATTAAATATTTTATTAATTATTCATTAATCTATCAAAGTTTAAAATTCACACACACACACACACATACACACACACACACACATACGCACGCACGCACGCACGCGCGCACACACACACACACACACACACACACACACACACACACACACACACACACATACAACAGTTATGCATTTTTCCAATCCCCCTCTTCTAATGTTAAAAGAAGAAAAAGCCTGAATATTCTTACAATTTACATCAATCCTATAACATCGAAGAGACAAAGGGATTGAAAATTATTCTGAGTAATCATGTTTATCAAGTGCATTTCTAGAATTGCATACAGATGTTTAATCATAACATACAAATGCCTGTTTAGTGAAGACAAGTGACCGTAATCAATATAACGAGGAACAAAAGTAGACACGGACATGATGCAGGATCGCGCATGTAATTAAATTATGTAATTATGTAATTAGATTATGAGACTGAAGTTGCTCGTCAAGATGATATTTCGAATGAAATAGGATAATCTAATTTTGCTACTCTTCCGAAAATAAGATTACTTAGCATTTCTCGTTAAATGATTCACAAAAATGGCGTCTGAACTGGAATAGTCAACGAAATGAAATATTTCTTGACAAATCATGTACAAAAACAAATTTCATTATCAAATGTATATATAAGTATTTCTATTTTCACTCAAAAACTAAATATTTATTAAATTAAAAAATAATACAATCATATTTATATAATTATACTTAATCGAAAATATGTAGATTATATAAATTTATATATTATTTATATATTAATCTATTAATATATTTATAATTTATATATTATAAATTTCAAGCTATATTTATCTTCAACTTCTTAAACTATTAGAGTTGTAAATAGTAATTTTTCCAGCTAAATCTTTCCCTAGATTTATAATTTCAGATTATGTTTTCATGAGTTCAAAAAACCAATATTCATCTCTACTTTTAATAATAAAAAATTAAAAATTTTATTTTCCTCTTTTCAAGAAATGCTTGTAAAAGATGATTTAAAAATCAGTTATATAATTCCTAAAACCGTGGAAAATAATCATATTGATGAAATAATCACATTGATGAAAATTGAAGGAAAAAAAATCTAAGGAAATAAAATGTCGAGAATGTCCAAAGTTGATGGAACAAAAACGGATAATCTATTATCAAAACCCAAGCCCTTGCTCGTTATTATCAATTGAAGATCGAATAACGGTTAAATGAAAACGCAGAAACCATTTTGGCAGAAGGTCTAGAACGATGAACGCGATGTATTAAACTTTTATCGAATATCAGTGCGAACAGAATCGTAGATAGGAACCGCGATTCAAAATGGTTAAAAATTGATGAAACTCGGACCGCTCATCGCGGGTCAGCAGGTTTAATGGTCCGATAAATGCATAATGGTGTAGTCAGTCATTCATAAAGTTCGAAAAAGGAATGTGCCTGGTTGCGGTCGGAAATTTGATGAGTGATCAGATATGATAGTCAGCAGTATGTGTTCAGCAGTCGTTATCTGTATTTGCCGTGCAATTCGACATCGATGCGTTTACAGGACACGCTCGTATGACACGAAAATTTTGGCGTGCGTGCGGGATGTCAAATAAAAACGAACGAATCTCGATATGGTCATATCGCCGAAGCGTGTTAAAACGTTGAATGTTACACGAAGAGAAACAGTTTGACCAAATACAGATTTGATTGCAAAACACGGGACGGGGGATATATTTGCTACGTGGTTAGCAAATAAATTTAGCTAACAAATATAGTTTTATATTGAGAGTAAACCTATATCTATATGAATGAAAAAGATTTTATATAACTAAATAATTTTTTTTCTGTTATTTTAACCAGATTTTCGATACAACAAATTTTTAATCAGTTATATTTTGCGGTTATTTTGTTTTAAAAATCGAAAGTTTAGTTCATGAATATGTATAAAATGATATCAATTTAAGTGCTTTTATAGAATAGATTTAAATTTTTATCTATTTATATATATCTATCTATCTATATATATACATATATATATATATATATGTTTTCTAATAACTTTAATGATAAAAAAATATATTACATTAGAGTAATTTTTAGTGTAGATGTCCAATTTCTAATATACTAATGTTGCAAATATTTCTTGCAGAAATAATAAAAAAATATTGCAAGGATGTTCTCACCGTGAAGCGTTCGCAAATTCACTTTGCAACGAAGAAATTAAATCTGCCCCGATTACTGGCGCGTGACCGTGCAGCCAATACGATATGAGATTGAACATAATGCGGTCAATGCACCGTTGAAATAATGAATGTGCACGAAAGACCTCGAAACTAAAGAACATGTTCGATGACTTGGGCAAGGCGACACAACGTGTGCGACTGAAATCGCTTTCAGAATTCGCTTCGGTGAAAGCCGAATATGCGTTTCTACGGATCGTAGCAGCACAGCGTGACAAATTAAAAACCGTCAATGAAACCGTCAATGAATACGTACAGTTAAACTAAGTCATTTTGTTCTTCATGTGTGTTCATTGTAATATTTTTTCTCTTTGTAACATGCAAATTAACATTCGTACTCTCGTATATATAATACGTTTATAATATATTTCAAGTAAAATGGCACATTTGCCAGCATATTTTTAAATAAAGCTACAATAAATGTAATTATATAATAATATAACTATATATATATATATATATATATATATAATAAATGTATAACATGAATATCGAATATGAATATGAAGACATATATACTATGGATACTTAATACGAACCCATATTAAATGCAGCAAGATTATCAGAAGATATATAAGATTTCCTTTCATTTACTATTAATAGCTTTACATTTCTTATTATCTCGCAGTCAGCTCAAAAAAGTGTATCAAAGACATAATTAGATACGCGTTAAAGTATTCAAGAAAACAATCGCGTGTCTAATATGACCTTTAACAAGAACATTAAATATGTATTGTGCTCACGTGAGGCTAATTTAACATCAATCCGTGTTATGAAAGATTATTATAAATTACTGTTAGTACATATAGAATTAAATCTAGTATTGATAATCTCGATACTACTACATCAATATTAACGTCGATAGGAAGGATGAATTGATTCATCAGGAATGATACTGCATGCTTCGCATGAACACTCATTACTGCAATCAATAGATTTCAAACAATAAACGGCCACCTGATATTAATTCCATCACTTGTTTATCGACAACCTCTATTCGCTAGTTGCAACGTAATATGCTGGCAATTAATAGTTGTCGGCTGCAATGATTGCGCAATCGGTGTTCTCACTCAAACGTTGCAATCGACATAATGGAACAATATTGAATGTAATGAGATTGTCAGAAAAGAATATAAGATTTTCTTTTATAAGTACTGTACTCCTCGTCAAATAAAGTAGTATTCCTAAAGAAAACAGAGGTCCTAGGTGTTAATCAAAATTTAAGATTAAAAAGTGATATATACGTTTTATATATTATATATATATATATATATATATATATATATATAATATATATATATAAAATCTATACCTCCGCAATAGGAGCGATAAGATAATATGCAATATTTACGCCAAAAAGTAAATTATAAAAAGTAAATTAATAATATAAATATTAATAATATAATTTAATATATATATATATATATTAAAAAATTATTAATTTATTTTTTATAACTTACTTTTCGGCATAAATATTGCATGTTATTTTATCGCACCTATTTCCGTTTATACGCAGATACTAAAATTGCGGAAGTAGGTAAATTGTAAAAATTACTAAAATATAACCACGAGTTGTGACTGGCAAACGTAACGGGCAATTATAAAATTATGAGTGCATTCATCTAGCTCGCTTTCACACCGTTACAATAATGTGTTGTTTCAAATGAAACAATTTTTTTCATTCAGATTTGCATATAAACACTAGTTTCAAGTAACGCACATTGGAACAATTTTACAAAATTAGTTAAATTTTTATTCTTTATTTATCGAAGTAAATAGACGTAACTCTAAAAGATAAAGATGAATAAATGCAAAATCAACGAAAACAGATATTTAGCGATATCTTTCACGTATGCTAATATCGGCAGAAATATCAGCCAATAATCTAACAATGGAATTCATATATTATGAATATGACAAGATACACAAGATAAAACTCTTTTCAATATAAAAACAATTTAGTCAAATTTCGCTCCAAGAACATTGCAACACTTCAACAATACTCGAACTGATTATACAAAATTTAAAATGACAAACGCATTTACAGAATTAATCACATCTGCAAAATCTATTGTCAAATTATAAAAATGTATTTCATCGTAAATCGTTCTCTTCGTAACGACACGATTTTTTCTGGCAGAAATTGTAACAGAGCAACGGCAAATTGCGTGATTTGATATTTCCACACTGTTGCTACTACCATGTTGCACAGGATATCGCGTGACTCCAAATCCTATCTCGCATCAAATGACGAATGGCGAACGATTCATACACGAATGTAGTGAAAATCTAATCGCTAGTGTGTACGTATGTGTATGTCAATTGATGATTATTATTATATTTTCTACCATCCTCGATTAGTGTACGTCGATTATGATCGCAATTTCCAGTTTCTCAGAGGGAAAAAAAAGCAGAAAAAAGAAGAGATTGTATTATCTTTTTAGTATAGTATTATCTTTTTGTATTATCTTTATGTCACGAGAATGATGTAATTAAAACTTCCGTAAACGCACGATTTCCCAATTAAAATATGCACTTATAAAATTGCGCTTGCAATCGATATGCCGCAAAATTGCAAACGCGAACGAGACTGTGAATTCCATGCATTTTTATTTAGTTCAGAAAAGAGAACAAAAGGTGGATGAACGGAATTAAATAAAATCGGTCCCGGATGCCGATATCGTGGAATATCTATCTGAATATAACGAATTATCAGCTTACATTGCCATGCAGTGAATTTTAGTTAAACCGTTTAGCAATTCTGAAAATTGCATACATAGCGTTAAATATTACGATAGAAATTACAATAATTTAAAAAAAACAAATAAAAAACTCTCTTTTACTCGCATGTCCAGTTTCTAATCTAATAAAATAAATTAAAATCTAATAAAATAAAGTTAACAAAAATAAATTGAATTATATTATGTATAATCAAAGTTATGTATATTCTGTATATTATAAAATCTTAAGAATTGTACCTGAGAGTATTCTAAATAAAAGAAATTTATATATAAAATATATAAATTATAATTATTGTATAATTTTTAATAATTTTATAAATACAAGAATAATTAATATTGAAATCAATTGAATTCTAATTTTTATAAATTATTTTAATCATCATTAGATAAAATTTATTAATGTTGTATTATCGAATGTTTACACATTCAATAATCTTCAATATCGATATCATATCAACATATACAGAAAAAAATAATATGTGAACATATATAATGCATTAATAAGTTTTATTCATTTTATAAATAATTAAAATTTTTTATAAATGTTAATATATTTACATTCAAGTCATATCATATATGTACATATAATGATACTATTACAAAATATTAATATTTTTTTCTTATATTTTATCTATCATTCGCTGACGTGATAGATAAAATCCACATAGAATGAAGAACAACAATCTGCCATTTTTCAAGTTGTAAGTAGTACATTATGTAATATATATTTCAGAAACTTGTCCCAAAATTTAATATATATATATATATATATATATATATATATATATATATATATATATAACCTACAAGTTGACGCTGTGCCGCAACGCGGAGAAGTGCTTTTTTTTTACGGATCGAGTCGTTGTGATCCTATAGTTTTTATAAAAGCAATTTGCATGCAGAGCGTAGAGTGGCGCATTGTGCCAGGAGATTGAACTTCTCTCGGGGTCAATTTAAAAATCCTGGTTCATTATTTTGCGAAACACGACATAGATCGGCATAAGCAAAACTACCACGTCGCGAAAAAGCAGCTTCTCTCACTTCCCGTTTATGTAGAAATGACGGCATTTCTTCAGTGATGTGCGAGATGCTACGAGATTTTTGCGAAAACTCCACGAGCCACATGAAAAGATACGAATATTCGAATTTGAGCAACATTGATTTCTATAAATTTAAGAAATCTTTATTCAGAATAAGTAGTCAACGAAAAATATATTTTTATATTTGTAATTAAGAACTAAACTGACTCAAAAAAATCGCTAAAGTTATAATATATTCTCCGATAATTTCAATTATATTAATTCTTATATTAATTAAATCCAAATTTTAATTCTTTTTTCATCAAAATATGTATATGCTAGAATCTGATAATTAAATCCCAATTCTCTCCTAATAATATATTTAAGCTACTAGATCATTTAATCGTTTAATATAACTAAATTATAAATGTAATAAATATAATATTTCTTATATATTAATAAATGTTTTAAAATATAAAAAACAAATTTCAATTTAAAAACAATTTTATATTAAAATAAATATAAAAAATTTAAATTTTATATTGAAATAAATAACAAAAACGTAAACTTTCGCTACCCAAGAAACGCGATGTTCGAAAAATGCATTAGCGGACAAATCAATATATAATTTATAAAATTTCTCTGTCCCGATTTTCATAGAAATAATTGAAGTATAAGAAATATATACTTTTTATTTAAGTATACGATTAAAACAACACATTTACAAATTTAACAATTGATTAGGAATACATATAAATAAAACGCATGAAGATATTCAAAGAAGAGATCCAATATGCATAATTTCGATTTATATAGACTTAAAAAAATCATTAAAAAATCATCTTTACATTCAATCGTAAGTGTTTTATGATTTACATTCATAAATACTTTTTAATCTAGAAGAGACTCACCTCTTTCACTTTGTCCCTTCGCTGTCTGGCAATAGGGTCCTTATCCTCTCCACCGACGATTAACGGCAGCTTATCCGCAGGCGCTGGTGGCACTGTCACCAAAACCAATTCTTCCTTGTGCACAATCAACGATGAAGAACTACTTGTACGCACTCGCGATTCACCCATGTCCGGTTTTTCTAATGTCTTTTGCTGTTGATACTCCTCGTCGATTTTCGCCTAAAAATTCGACGCGCGATCGAAATGCATTCCGCGGTCATTTCAGATGGCATACGAAAATTGTACGATATATGTTTAATTATTGTAATAATTGTTACAATATACGATTGCGTCGAAATGCATTAGTTTGTATTATTATATTTTTACATTTAAATTTGTCTTTCCGTCTCAAAAATTAAATAAAAAGCAATCATATTTCTATGCACAATATTTGAATTATAAAGCTTTTTTTATCAAAAAAAGAGAATGTAGAAATATTCAAATTGAAAAAAATTTGTAATAAAACAATACATTCAAAACTATATTTCAATATTTTACTTCTTCTAAAAATTTACACTTTGTTTCAATATTATATTATATAATTATTATTTAGCGATACCCGTTTATATTTAATTAGCGATATTATTTAATAAAAGTAACCAAAAACTATTCGCATATTCACTGGCATACATGACTATAAATGAAAAACAGACTAAAATCATTATAGTCTAAATAATTTTAATTCAAAAGATTGTTTATATCAGTTTCTGGTTTAAATACGTAGTGTGTTTAAACCTCACAAACTCATTGGATTTCAATGACTGGTTTCGCTATCTCTGATTCGTAATACCGGCGATAATTATGCAAATGTGTATTGTTGATTCTCACTGAAACTCTGTTAGTCGAAAATACGATTTGAGAGACCCCATGTAAATATTTAGCTTAAATATCAATGCTTTTTTTAGTTAAAGTACAAAAAAACAGCATATTTTAGCTTTAGCTATTTTATTTTATTTATATCAAACAGAGTATGTAGATCTAGTTATCATTTTTATTTATCTTATTATTATTTTTAAATCAAGTTGTATTTTGCTTTCTCTCTATACTTTCTCTCTGTTTAGTTGCACACTCTCAAAAATATATGTATATAAATGTATACGATATATGTATAAATATATGTATCCATAATGTATTGAGATACTCCGTGAGTTTGCTAAGTATAAATGATTATGCGGATCAGTTTTTTGCGGAAAAGAAACCAAATGCATTTCCACGATTATGCATGCCATCTGTTATTCAGATACCACGGAAGTACACTCATTTTCGCCTTGTTCATCTCCGTACAAATGCATGCTCTCGAACGCCTTACACCGTTACATCATCGTAAAGAAAAAACACGAACACGTAAGAATAATTTTCGCTCACAACAATAACGCATTTTCATTTTATCTCATTATTAATTTTATTTTCACAAGATTGTAAAATAATGATACTTTTTCGAGAAAATGCCCGTCTGACCGGTGATTTATTGTACACGTTTAATTTCTCCTGTTTTGCGACGTTAGACGAATTAGATGAAGATATTGTTCTTCGCCTCAAGAGGGAAGTTCCTTAAGGGATGCAGCGCAAAAATCGAAATTATCTGGATATGAGAGCGCATAATTCCTGTGCATTCATTTTGTGGAATAGTTAATTATTAATGCGTGGGAGGGGGACTCACTGGTTGTCTACTCAGCCTCCCCCCAACGAAAATAATTTTTTTTTTGGCTAAATGGAGGAGCAAAATTTTTTGTTGGTGATTTCTGAGAGCGCATAATTATATAATTTCTTCGTTTAATTTTATTAATGTGAGAGGGCTAGCTAGGCAGATAGTCCGATAGATTTCGCTTCGAACGAACGACTTCATCAAATTCTCTCTCCTTGTTTCAAGAGAGATTCAAAATAGAAATAAAAAAAAAAAGAAATACATTCCGCGAGGCTTAGCCTTGATACTTTGGTTATGAGCAACGAATTGAGAGAATATTATCACAATGCAACGTGATGCAATTTACTATAGAGTATTATGTAAAATCAGCGTCCTTTCAAAAAAATCGACCGCGACGTGCCATTTGATTTATGACGGAAAAATGCAACGCGCGTGTAAAACGAGTCTTGGTTATTATTTCCTACGAAAGAGAAAAACAGGACGGCAAAACGGAAATAACAATGGAAAGAGTCACGCGCGCGTGTGAACAAAATAAATCATGCAGCATACAATTGTAATAATACGCTTATTTATATCAATTAACAGCTCGGATAAAAATTTTGATTTACATAAAATTTATCAAAATTTATTAAACAAAATGTATATAGTACACATACAAATATAGTATCTATTTATTTATATATACTCATCTATCTATTTATCTATCAATCTATTTATTAATATATACTCATATATATATATATATATATATATATATATATATAATATATAATTTATATGTATATGATATATATATATATATATATGTGTGTGTGTGTGTATATATATGTATAAATTTATTATAAATTAATTTCGCGCGCGCGCGCGCGCGCGCGTGTGTGCGTGTGTGTGCGTGTGTGCGTGCGTGCGTGTGTGCGTGCGTGGACGCGCGCGCATCATATCACGTGTGTGTGTATATATATATATATATATACACACACATCAATCAATTTTGCAAAGTATATATGTGTGTGTGCATATATATGTACATATTATACATAATATATATAAGATTTAATGTATATTTTATAAAAAAAATTATGTTAATAACTAATCTCGTCTTTTTTTGCTTTAAAATAATTATTATCTCGTTAGAATTTAATATTCAATTGCTATTACATTTTTAATATCAAATCTGATTTCCAGAATTATTTTGATTAATCGCGATTTGCGCTCTCATTCTCTCCAGTTATTTCGGAAACGCATTGCCTTACAAGGGCAAGATCACGGCGCGACCTTGCGCGACCTACTCGTGTTGAATGAAAGAAAAAGAGTACGCATGAAACGGGAGTTTCACGACACCGGAGCATGTACCAAGGTATCAAGGATATACGATATCGTTTCCACTTATCGTGTGAAATCAGATCGACCCCGAAAAATTCCAAAGATGGAATCAATTATGCGAGATCTGCTTTAAAATGCGATTGCATTTGGTCGACAGATGTAAAATTGTAGAAAGCGATGTAAAGAGAATCAAGTTTAAGCGTTTATCAAATAAGACAAGATAATTCGAAACATTCTCTCCGATAAATGTCACAGACGCGCCTACAACATTCCAATCCCACAATACATTCTTAGAGAAGGAAAAAACTAAACAGTTTAAATGAAACCTGCGATCGTGAATAAGCACGAGACGCAAAATCGCAAAGTCATCATTTTAATAAATTATTATTCGATATTAATTTTATTAATTAATATTAACATCAAATATATCCGTGAATTTGTATGGCGTCCAGTTGAATTATCTTAAAACGAGTTGGTCCTGGTTAACGGAAGATCGTTATCGTTCATTCAGACGAAATCGTGAACGAAGTGACAGCGAGTCCGCGCACGTGCGTCAGCCGTGTACGTTACAATGGCCGTATGTAAACAAACGAAGCACAACCTCGCGCAAACGGAGCATGTCCATGTCAGGCTCCGTTGAGAGAGCGTGTTTTCTACCGCGGCAGTATCGTTTTCCAGAAAGAATTCGCGTGAAAATCGCGAAAGAGAAACGATGTTCGACGAAGGGCAAAAACTGACGCACGTTTTGAGACGAGGGGAGTTTTGCGCGAGGCGTTCGAGAGATCGAATTTAGGCGAGCGTAAATTCGAGCGCACCTGCAGCTTCTGCTTGTCCTCGACGAGGTGCACGTCCTGATGATCGCTGCCCTCGTGGCCGGGCGGCACGGCGTTCGGATGGCCGATCGCGGACGAGCGCGAGTCCTTGACGTCGCCAGAGGCGCGCGGTGGCACCGGCAGGAGCAACTCCGGTCCGGCCTTCTGCATACTCTGGTACACGCGGTAGACACTGTTCACGGCGGCGCCGCCGGTACGGAAGTCCGGCAGGTAAAAAAACGCGCCGAAACAGACGACGCCGAACGTCATGAATACCAGGAGGATCAGGTACTTCTCGCGCGGACGGAAGGACCGTCTCGAGAACAACGGCACCGGTACGCCGTTCGCGAGGCGCTGGTACGACGGCAGCACGCCAGTCGACGTGCTCATCTTACCGCGTACGTCCGAGACACGTGCAACACGCCGCGGCACTTAATCACCACCCCGTTGTGTCGCGGATACGCGAAAACTCTCGTGCACCCGTGCGCGTTTCGCACCCGTGGCTCCTCAGCCGTCATACGCCATTACGAATGGAGCACCACCTGCGTGCGGCAATTGACATCTCGCAACTGCCCAGAAGCGCCGATCAGCTGACGTGGCGCGCGCGGGAAACTGCGCCGCGACAAGTGACCTCTCGGCCCGCATAGCATAGAAATGCACAGGCGACATCTACCAATGCGCGAAATTTCAATTTATCATCGGATGATGTGTGGAAAAACTGTATTACCTAAATTTCAGAAAAGATTTCATCCCAGAGAACATCGCGAGGTCTTAAACTTGTTTCATCTATTAGATTTTTTTTCTATATATTGTATTTTTTCTATACATTAATCTTTTCTTATAAGCTTTTTTTAGAAATTTTATAAATTTAGAAATCTTCAATTTCTGTTTAGAAAATTCGGCTATAGTAAAAAATTTTACTAAACTCATGAAGTGTCCCCTTTTTAATCTACCAACTTAAATTTTATTTATTTTCAACTTTAGAGAAAAACGTTTCATACAAAAATTGTAGGATTTCGAGAGAGACACATGATTACGATATGGATTCATTGTCACTGAGATTTTTTTATGATCGCTATTTTTTTTAAATAATCATATTATTAAATATCATATGTTTTTTATTACGTAATATGATTCCTCTTGTTATTCTGGATAAAAAAATACCAAATACAATATTAAAAAATCAATAGTTTACAAGATATTCTATTTTATTCTCGCATATTCTGAAATATAAAACATTTTATAAATTATTGATTTTTTTGATAACTGTACCTTAATATTTTTACACATAGAATAATGAAACAAATCAATTAGTATGAAAAAAATACGGAGCTGCTTTAAAAAAAATTATGTAATTATCAATGTGTTATCAAATATACTTTTTTATATACTTTTTTATATACTTTTTTAAAAAACAACAGCATACTTTCTCTGGATATCATAATTAAATAATAAGTATTCTATATAAGTACTTGAAGCTTTGAATAAAATTATCGATAAAGACCGAAACAAACTTTAATGTTCAAATGATAAGCTACGTAATAAATATTACAAGAATATTTTTAAAAAACATCTTACACGGCCTTTTTATGAATGGAATGTAATATAAAAATAACTCTTAATCAATTCACAGCATATTAATTAAATTTTGAAATATAAAAATCGTGTCAAATTGTTCGTATATTGTTGAATATTTCGTCTTGCACACATTGTTGCTGTTGTAGCTTGACGATTGTTTGCTATATTTTGTGTGTGTGTGTGTGTGTGTGTGTGTGTGTGTGTGTGTGTGTGTGTGTGTGTGTGTGTGTGTGTTGTACGTACCGTGTTTACAAGCGTTCCACGTGCTACCATTTCTTGACTGGCGTTCGTACGAGAGAGCGCTCCGCATTCCTTCGCATTTTTTCACTGCTAAATGATATCAAATGTTGCTGCATTATACGAATATGACAATAAATGCTTTATTATTATTAAATAAATTAAGAATTGATTAACGATTGATTAAACATAAAAAAAACAATGACTTTTTAATAAAATATATACATATGTGGCGCGATTTATTCCTTCGAAATTTATAACTTTTGTTAACGATAATCCGTCCGATGGGTATGGCCTTGACGGCGGAGGGGCTGAGTATTCCGAGAAGTTTCATATCTCAAAGACGAAGGAACCAACAGTACCCATTGCATCGTTCTTAATAATATTAATATTAGATAATATTAATATTATTAATGATATATTAACATAGCATAATCGCAAATCGTCCAATGACTTCTGTGGTAAATGCATTGCACACATTAATCGTCGACTTTTAATTGATATTCCACCGCCGATTTAAGTGTAAGTGAACGAACTGTAGATTAATTATTCACAAGCGTATCTAAATTCTCTAATGAAATACATACATACATTATTTAATGTTTAGTTATTAATAGGTGCTATAGTGTATCGTGGAAGTTAAATATTATTTATAATATTGCTGAATATTTGTCATAGTCAGATGTTGGTGGCACAGCCTTGAGAAATGTTTACGCGCCGCGTAGCGCGCGCCATTGTGTGTAATGTTTACGAGAGGTTCACGTTCTATCATTCGCTAATCGGCATTCGTACGGACATGCGCAGTGCGCGTCGCTCCGTCTTTTTTCGCATTTCTTTAATGCTACATGATACTAAACACAACATTATTTCTTATGAAATAGTGTCTTCTGTAATAATAAATGTTTATTAAACATGATTAACAATTCGTAAACGTATTCGAAACGACGACTCTATAACAAGATTCACGCGTCTTATTTCTTTGAAATTGACGACTTTTAAACATTAACTCCTCTAAGGATATGGCCTTGACGTGGCAGAGGAGCTATTCCGAGGGATTTCGTTGGTTTCCTCAACGGACTTCCCAAAGACGAAGAAGCCCGTTGTATGTTATTAATAACATTAACATTAACGTAAGGTAACGTTACTGTTATTAATAATGTAACTAACACAGCATAGCCACGAGTCATGAAATGGCTCTTATGTGACAAAGTTGATTAATGCGTTTCACGCATTAATCGTCGGTTTTGAACCGACATTCCGCCGTCGATTTTATTATGAATGAACGAACTGCAGCCAGTTCGTCGCGTCGCGCGTTTGCTTCGAGACTGCCGTAAGTGATCGGACTAAAGGACTGTTCCTCGTCCTGCGAGGACTCGTTCGACAAATATCATAGTTCGCAACCGACTGTGTGTCCCGAAAAGCACGCCCAGTCGAGTGTTGATTGGACCGACGAACTTGATATTTTCACGGGCAGCAAAAATTAGTCCGCGAGCGATTATAATAATTCGCGAATGTTTTTCGCGAGTGTCCTGTATTGCGGGGCCATCCGACGATCCAACATCTTGAGAGAAGGAGGAAGCATAGGAGAGGCATCGGACACCGGCGGAGCAATCTTACGGTAAATAATTTTTTATCAACATAAAATTATTTGTCTTATTTATTTGGATGAATTTCGATAATTTAAAATTTATAGTTTGAAAAATAAACACAATTTAAAATTTGATATAAATTTATTTCTATAAAGTTTTTTTCTGAAAATTATATAATTATTTTAATAAATATCTAATTTAAAAATAAATAGATTCGATATGTGTAAAAATTATTACAATATCTATCATTTAGAGCGCTGCAATAATTTGTATCTGTTTGTGTGTTACAGAATCATCATAGCTTCATTGCAGATTAACTCCGCTGTTGCGCATCGGTTTGGTGAGTGATTTTTTTATATTGGAGGAACAAATCTGTGAAACTTATGCTAGATTATTTTTATGTATTTATCATTAAAGTATTGCAGATATATTTTCATAGATTTGTTGCCCTAAAATGAATAGATTTAAATAGTTTGAGATTCTATATTTAATTCTAGTATGACACTATTTAATGATTTATTATAATTCACTTGTCCAAACACAAAGCGCTTATGAAATAGAGTTCTTTGTATCGATGTTTCATTATTTTATATTGTTTTTTATATTTAATTTGTGAGATGTATTAACTGCAGAAAATGATCAAACAATCTCAAGAAAGTATAATTAAAATACATGAGAGGTAATAGTTTATTCGTCTCCCTTCTTTTAACTCGTTTTATCGCCATGCTGATAAGATGTATCATGTTTTTTGTATGAGAAGTTCGTACCGACAATCAGGTAGTATTAGGGATAACAAAACTTAGTTGAGTTTTTTTTGTGTTTGGTTAAAAGAAAAATAGATTCATATAGAATACTTCCCTATCCGAAATAGCTAAGAAAGGAGAAAATATTAAATGATTTTCATGTTGCTTAACAAGTTAACATAATTTGGTTATGATTGATAACTGTGAGAAAGCAAGCTAATAACTAATTTTATGTATTTTTCTTTTTTCCCCCTTTTTGTAAAATTAACGTAATACGTTTACTATTTACTATTTTTACTATTATCTATTGGTCTATACTGACTTCTAACATAAGAATGGAATGGAAGATAAAAATTTAGATGCTAAATTTAGATGCATATATAATTTTATCTTTATTCATTAAAATTAAGTACTCTTATTATACTATTACTTACTAATTATAATAGTTTTATATTACTAATTCCAAAATAATATTTTTTTTCAAAGAAAAAATATAATTGTTCAAGTACTTATTTATCTAAAATTAAATGGGCTGATTCTTATTCAATTATAATACCCTTACTTATTAATTTCAAAAGGATAAAGAATGAAAGAAGAGAAAGATTTAATTATTTGTGTAAAGATATAAGTATTCATGTAAAATATAACTATTCATATAAAAATAAAAGATACAACTATTTATGTAAGAGTGATACATTTACTCGTATAAGTATAAAGAGACAACTATTCTATTTGCCTAAATTTAAAATACTCTAATTCTATTTGTATTTTTTGTGATATATATATATATATAGAAAGGAAAATGAAGAGATTTATTTTTTCAATTCAAGAAAAAAGGTTGGTGAGATCTTAGTAGGAAGAAAAGGATCTTCAGGGAACATCGAGTTTTGGTTGCGGTTTTTTTGCCTGGATTTGCTGCGGTGGATGTATATATTTAGATTCACTATTCGCCTTTTCGGATTTTTTTGAAGGTTTTCTGGCTAGGTGTAACAATAGATGTGTAATTGAATCCCAGATGGCTCCGAGTAAGTGTATTGACCAGCCGTATACAGTATGTAAAGCATAACCGTGTATTGCTGTGTCTAATATTAATTTTATAATTCTTCCAGTGAAATATATTCCGATTACTCCGGAACTGATGTTTCCAAATACTTGAAATTTGTGCCAAAATTTTTTCCATGCAGATGCAGCTATTTTTGCTATGGACTCTTCATCCAATAAATTTGAGAATGACCCTCCGTTTAAAAAGGTCGGTTGTCCCATCATTCCTCTAACTACCGTGTTAAGTACTGCCGGTCGTTCGGCGGGAAACATTATGTGATCCCGGAGATCATCGAGATCATTCTCACTATATATTCCGCTCGTGGCAAGCGATCCGGGACTGATATACTTCCATGTAGGTTTGGTCATCGGTTTTATAGTTATCGGTGATGGTGCTTCCATTGGTCTAGGTATAAGCTTATACCATGAATTTTCTAAGAGATACATAGTAGGTGTGAATGAATTGCAATTTATTTGGGTTCCTTGTCGCAAAAGCACGTGAGTTTGCGGCGTTAAAAAATAAGTCTCATTGTTTCGGACTACTGGTAATTGTTCATAACAATTGTTGGTTCGTGCAACCTTTACTTCAACGGGTACGCATTTTACGATATGAATTACTTCTCCAGCTAATAGAGCCATATATCCTGGTCCTTTCATTAAATGATAGGCGAAAATATCAGGCGATTGTGTAGCTATGGCTAAAGCGTTTTGCAACATCTTTCGTTCTAGCGTGCATTGTTGTAATAAAATATTTCTGTATAATTGATTTATCTGAGTGCGAATGTGTCTTTCGACATATACGAACTTCGAATTCATGTAGGTGAAAATATCAAGGTTAGAAACGCGTGATTGCTTTTTAAAGATTTCTACGCCGGGTGATGTTTCGAAAATAATTAATTTAGGATGTTCGGTTCGCGTGAGTGTGTAACCGCATAATGAGAATTTTTCTCTACTGGTTAGAGCAAATATGGTATTCTCGGAGGTTAGAGAGTAAATTGTTAAGGATCGCTCATTCAAATTGTCTACTATTTTATCCGTATATCCACTATATAATACACCATAATTATTCAATTTACAAGTATCTACGGGTACTGGATCCCAGAAGGTATCACCTCCTTCTATATCTGTACAATGAGTAGTACTGAGTTCGCAAGTAACTCCAGATCTGAGCTGTACTCGATTAGTGTTTATTCGAACATCCGCTATGTAATCTTGTAATGTGATCTTTACGTAGCCATACACGACAACGTCTGAATATGTGCCATATGGATCTGAATACTCACTTCCCTTGCAGGCACCCTCAGTGGTTAGCTCACCTGTCAGTGTTATTACGCGCGTTGTTGTTTGATTTGATTTTAATCTGTCAATGTCGATCCTACCTAACCGGTAGATTCCATCCTCGTGCATGCGTTGACATATTTCGCGTGACGTTTCTTGTATGTATGATAATTTACCATTAGCCACGTCCATGGTGTGAGAAAACATCCCGCATTTTTTAATTAATCTATCAATCTCGACTTTACATTGTAATACTTTTACTGCATTGAATTCATTTATCTGTAGTAGTTGTACATAAGTTCTGCTGGAATTTACATTTTGTTGTGGGATGTCGCACTCCTCGATGTTTAATAATGATAAGGTTGTTAAGTTTGCTGAAGGTGAGCCGCAGTCATAGCCTATTATGCCGTGAGTTTTGTGAAACCAAGTTGTTAGAATTGTTATTGTAATTATCCAGCTTCGGAGATCCATCTGAAAACAATATTATATTATTGGTTTCATTAATTGTTTAGAGCTGATTTAATGAGAAATTCGTAAGTGGTTAGGATATAACCCAACTATATTACAACTCGACTATTTTTCTTTATATTAATTTTGACATTATTTTTATTTAGAATATAATTTATAATTTAGATTTATAATTTATAATTTAGAATTTATAATTTATTATAATTTATAATTTAGAATTTATAATTTAGAATATTATAATATTATAATATTTATGTAATATTTCTAAATTATATTTCTAAAATTTTATGTGGTTTGGTATATTGATCTTCAAATTTATCAGGTTTAGGACTTAGGCTTTTTAATAGGAATACATTATCTCCAGGTTTAAAGGTCTCAGGATTAATTCTTTTGTCGTAATATTTTTTTAGATTTATTTTTTACATCAATAATATTTACGTGAGTTTCCTTGAAGTTTATATAAAGTTGAGTGATTAAGCGTACTAAATAGTCATCATTGCTAGTTAATTTATCTTTTTATGTTAAAAATTTATCTGAAGATATTGTTGCAATTTTATTAAATAATTTATACGGAATATATTTTGTAGCTTTGTGTAAACAAACAAAATTTTTTTGTAGGCAAATCAGATTTTATTAAAAAAATTTTTTTATTAATAAAAGAAATTCTCTCTAAACAAAAATTAGATCTAAGAATTATTATAGCTTATGCTATAATTATATTATAGCTTATAAAGAACAAAAAAGCTTCATTAAAGCTCAAAGAAATAAAATTTGTGATATAATACTTACTCATATTGATGAAAGGTTTTCAGAGTACATTCATATAATTCATTTTATTTTTGTTAGTATCGAATATCATAGTAGTGATAGTACATACTTTCACTGGTTATTAAACGATAGCTGAATATTTTGCTGAAAGAATTTATGACGCTTTGATGCAATTGAAGTTATAAAAATGAATTATTTCTCAAGTAAAAAAAAAGAATGCAACAGATAACAAATCTAAAGGCAAATTGATTTCAATATGGAGAAATAAAAGAAGTAGAAATAAAAAATGTTATGGCAAAATTGCAGAAACAATAGGAGAAATTGTGAACGTTGTTCCAGATAGTAGCAATATATTTATTTAGTTGCATATGTATAATATTTAAATTTAGCTTTTGCAAAATTTTTTATTTTATATAGAAAAAGTTCATAAGAAAGTTATAGAGAGTATGTAATGATTGGAAACTAATGAAGCACCTTCCAGACAGAGGTTTTATTACATTGATTTGCAATATATGATTTAAGAAGAAAAGATTTATACAATAATCAAGATAAAGATTTATCTAATATTTTCTCTAAATGGATTATATTACAAACTAAATGGATTATATTACATCCTTATATTATATTACATCCATATTACATCCTAATATCATAAGCCAAGATTTCAATAAAATGTTTCTCTCAAATATTGTTTTAAGCGAATCAAATTTTGAATATTTTTTCATTATGTTTGAAAATCATTCGATAAAGTTTTTATTTTATCCTTGGGATGACAATGGATACCAAATGCTTGATAAAATAAAAAAAGAGGACTTAAGTAATGGTAATCTTTTTAACATTATTTATATATTAGTATGCATATTAATATAAATGAAATAAATCTATTATGTTTTAGACGAAAAAGTATTAATAAGATTTAAATTTTTACCTCATCTAATATCCCCAAAAACAATGAAAAGAATAGATGGAGTTTATAAAAGAACTTTTTTTTATGCTGTCGAGAAAATGCATGATAATGCATGATTGTGAAAGTATGTATTTAAAAAAATAGAATTTTTATGATCTATTTCGATTAAGTTAAATTTGGTTGTGGATTTTTTTCATTTAATAATATTAATAATTTTATAGACAGCCGAATTTTGCACATTTTAATTAAATTTATTTTTTCTTTAAATGCCAAAATCGGTTGTTGAAAAAGAAGAAAATTATTTAATTTAATTTCTTCAATTATTTCTTATTTTCTTCAGATTGCTGAAAAAAATAAGATGTAACTTTAATAAGACATAAAGCAAAACCCGGAAAACCCAAATGTTAAAAATGACGCTTCAGCCATATATCATATATGTTGATGGAGAGAATTTGCATGAAATATACGTTTGTGTGATCGATGATATTTTATCGATGATATTTTATATAAAACAAATAATGTTTTAGAAGGTATTGATGTCTTCTTTAAAGCTTTTCAAGTTTTTCACGTAAAATATCTAGCTTGCGAGCATTTATGGTTATTAATTCAAAAAGATATTTATATATTTGATATTATATATAATGCAGAAATACACAAAATATATTAAGCAAAATTCTTAAGTCTAATGAAAAAAACACAAATACATATGAATTGTCAGATTAATGTTGAATGTTTTGATTTAAAAATTTCTTTATTTTAAATATCAGTCAATACTTAATTTCTAAATATTTTTAAATTAAACAATATTTGATACAACCAGTACATGTTAACAAACAACAGCTAACAGGTAACATAGCCGGTTTCGTGGCAAGCAGGATCTCGGTTGTTAAATTTTTATATAAAATAAATTTAATTGATTTTTAAATTAGATTTTTATCTTTTTTTTCAAAATGAATTGTTTTTTTGTGAAAAAAATTTATAAACATGAATTTTGTCATGCAACATAAGATTAAAACATAAATTTATGTTAAATTTTACTATTACGTATAAATTTGACAATTGTAATGATCAGTTACTAATGTTTATTCTTTACGAAGACACGTTCTTAATAAAAACATTATATATGAAAAACAGAATTAGCTTCAAGTATAACTTCAAAGCGAATAAATGTTACTGTTTTCGGCACAAATGTTTCTGACTTTTCTGATGCGACTTCAACTATTCTTAATTTTGATTCAAGTAATTATAATGAAGAACAGGAAAAGATTTATAACATGATTAAAACGAATGATTCTGTAAATGATGTAGATTCTATAAATGATGAAGAGTTTGACATTGATATTTACTAATCAACTGTTTTTAAATCGATTCTTTCTACTGTAGTAAAAATGTATGCTGACTTGACATTAAGTAGAGGAACAATATTTAAAATTATTCAAATTATAAGTGAAACATATTTAGCAACATGTATACAAGCTGTACAGCAGTGTTGTGAAACAATAATAATTTGAATATTCCGTTAAACATGATAAATGGTTTTGCATTTCTTAAATCAGAGACAAAGATTTTCAAGTATTTAGAACAAATAAATTATCATTTTTTGCTTAAAAATATAGTTATTCGGACATACTTGAATTTTGGAAAAGTCAGAAAAATTTCCCAAAATAAAGTTTATTGCGGTAAATTAAATTTCATTTCTTTAAAATTTGTTTTAAAACGTTTCTTGGAACTTTCTAATGTGCTCGATGTAATAGATTCATGATTTATTGTAAAATGCAGAGTAAATAAAGACTTCTAATTGTCAATTTGTCAATTTGTATTGTTGTAAAATATGTCTACTAAAAAATAAATACAATATGTGACAGTAGAAAAGTCCAAAATTTTAAGAACAATTGATATTTATTCAGAATATGTTTCTAAACGTTCTTTTGATGTAATAGAAAAAAGCATTTTCAATCTCTGGATATCCTGTAATAAGCAACGCGTCAGTCGATCCTATGCATGATATATTTAAAGACATTTGCCGCTATGATATGGCTCAAATTTTGAGCAATCTTATTGATAAACATAAGTTCTGTATTATAAAAATATTAAATGTAAGAATTTGTACTATCAATTCAAACTGTGATAAAAACATAATTCCCGTTTTAAAATATGAAGGAATAAAAAATAAAAAATTGTTCTTACTGCTTCGGAAATGCATTATCTTGTTGATAATTTGATTATTTTTGTTGGCGATTTAGTTCCTATAGAAAATCTAACATAGTACCTCATGTTGCATCAAATTGCTAATATTGTTTTATTCGATATTATTTCTAATGAAATAGTACATATTTTTTCGTCCACTGTCTCGCAATATTACTCGATAAATTTAAATCAATAAGCTAATATAAATTATGACGTGAATCGCATTTTGAGAGTTAAATGTATTTGATAGCGTGATGCTTTTCTCTTTTATCATGACAACATAAAATCAACGTTATTATTTTATTAATAAATAAATTGAAGAAGAAGAAGAAGGACGTGCTCATCGGAAAGAGTTTGAAATATTGCGTTGTAATATTCTATTCTCGATTATACATCATAGAATGCAATCAATAAATCTAAGTTTGGTTAAATTCAAAATAAAATTATTCTTATTTATATAATAAATAATTAAGAACACTACACAGTAATTATTAACTCAAATCAAATATTTATTTTTGGATTGACATAAATTTTTTTTCAGTGTAACCGCGAAGAGAAGAAAAACAAGAGGGATATCGTTGTATCGAATCGCGACAAGATAATTGAAAAAAGGAAAGAAAAGAGAAACTTACTGATTTTAATTGATGTGTAGTTCTCAGTCGAGAAGCAATCTCCTGGAGAAGTTTGCTACTGATCTCACAGCGAAGGTTGGAAAAGTCGTGCACTGACTCTAACTAAATTTCAATTTTCTGGATAAGGATCCAAGATGAAGAGATCTTCGGAAGAATAACAAAGAGCGATGTGCTCGGTTTATATAGGACTTTTTGGAGGAGTAGGGAGGTTCCGGGGTGATAATGGATCCCTGTATTAATTTTCGAATGAGGGTTCGTGAAAATCACGGGTATAAGGAAAGGAGGGGAGCAGCGTTGCGTGAATCGTGATTGTTTTTATATTTCCAGTTTTTCTGGCGAATGATTGAATAAGTTTTTAAAAATTCCATCGTTGTTTCACATCCTGATTTGCTCATTGGTGTGTTCACTACCGGCTACTAATCGCAAACTTCTGATTGGCGTTTTGTTAATTACATCCCGGTTTCGGTCGGCCTCGAATAATCTCGGTAATCTCCGCGTTTCCTACGTGTCGGCATGTTCTATTTTATTACTAGAATGCTGTAAAATTTTTGTTGCCAGCGGAACTCTTGTCTACAAAGAATTTATTATCTTAGAATGGTTTGATAACATAATATATCTTAAAAAGAATTCCTGTATTATTGTATTTTGTATTGTATTGAATTGTATTACATTGTATTGTATTATATAGCGTAGTATATATTTATGAAAACGAGCAAGAAGTGTAAAGAAGCTTATGATGAAATTAGAATAGATTAGATTAGAGTAAGTTAGAAAATAAGATGGATAAGAATGAGGATAAGAATTATATTGTAAACCAAGTCCCCTTCTTGGCTATATGGCTGCAGAGTAAATAAATAAATATTCTATTCTAGTCTTAAAAGAAATTCCGCACTTATTGAAGATAGGTCTTTGAGGGAGTCACGTTTCCGGTTTCTAGTCGATAGTTTATCGATAATAGTAATAAAAGAAATAAAGGAAGAATCTTTTTTTTTTGTCGTTCAAAACATTATCTATTTACTGATGAGCCGACAGTTCTTTACGAAAGAGAAGAATCGTTGAGTCCATCGGACGTAACATCTAATATACATGCATACTTGCCTATTGTTTATTTTTTAATACCTATGTTGGACAGTTTTATGTAAGCCACAATACAGATATTTACGACGAAACGTGAGTTTAAACGCAGAATATTATTGGCAGTAACCAAGATGTTAATATTTTTTAACTTATAATAGATCAGCCTGATTAAAAGTATACAAAACAACAAAATTTACAAGATTTTAAAATATATGTTGTTTTTATATTTATTTTGAAAAAAAAATATTATTTTATACATAACAATCTTTTATATCAATCTTATATATTACGCAACGACTGCAATAACCAATAGCTTTTATCTCTTAAAATTTTTCATATTCAAATTTCTAATATGACAGCACATATCGAAATTTTTGATGTATAATTCACAAATATTACACATTTTAAACAAAGTATCACATTAAGCTACCTACATGTACCAGGTGTATGCATAAGTTTTTTCCGGTTTAACTAAGAGATGTCGCCAGCGAAAAGTACGCAGCGTATTAATTTGATACATACATCATTTTGTTCGTCTGACATTTAAAACTACAAACACACACACAAGTTGAGTCCGCCAAAAACTAGCGTCTTTGTTTTATCGTTCAGTGATCATGTCGAGTTTTGTGCCTGAAAAAGAACATTTGCGGCACGCATTGCTTTTTTTATTTAATCAAAAGGAAAAGGCTGTTGAAAGTCATCGTTTGCTGGTAGAAACATATGGTGAACACTCTCCATCGATTAGAACATGTGAGACATGGTTTCGACAATTTAAAAGTGGTGATTTCAATGTGAAAGACAGTGAGCGCTCTGGTAGACCACAAAAATGCGAAGACGAGCAATTGCAAGAGTTATTGGATGATGACCCAACTCAAACTCAACGGCAATTAGCAGAAGCATTACATGTATCACAAGAAACAATCAGCAGACGTTTACGAGCAATGGGAAAGATCAATAAACTCGGTAAATGGGTCCCACACGATTTGAATGAACGTCAAATGGAAAATCGCAAAGTCACTTGTGAAATGCTGCTTCAACGCCACGAAAGGAAATCATTTTTGTATCGAATTGTGACGGGTGACGAAAAATGGATTTATTTTGAAAAACCCGAAGCGGAAAAAATCGTGGCTTTCACCTGGCGAAGCCGGTCCATCAACACCAAGGCCAAATCGCTTCGGCAAGAAGACCATGCTCTGTGTCTGGTGGGACCAGAGCGGTATTGTGTATTATGAACTCTTGAAGCCCGGCGAAACCGTTAATACACAACGCTATCGCCAACAAATGATTAATTTAAACCACGCATTAATCGAAAGACGATCGGAATGGGCCAGAAGACATGGCAAAGTGATTTTGTTACAATGCGCCGTCTTACACAGCAAAACCAGTGAAAGACACCTTGAAATCGCTTGGATGGGACATCTTTCCGCACCCGTACTCTTCAGACCTGGCGCCATCTGACTATCATCTCTTCGCATCAATGGGGCACGGGCTCGCAGAGCAGCACTTCAGCAATTTCGAGGAAGTTGGAAAATGGCTCAACGAATGGTTTGCCGCAAAAGACAAGCAGTTTTTCTGGCATGGTATTCATAAATTACCTGAAAGATGGGCGAAATGTGTAGAAGCCGATGGCCAATATTTTGAATAAAAAAAAATTAATTTCCCTTGAAAATTACGTGTCTTTTTTTACTAAAAAACCGGAAAAAACTTATGCATACACTTGGTAAAGATTCAAGCTTCTCCGTGACACTTCATTCTGTTGTGCAAGCGAATGCAGAAAGATGAGAAATATGAAAAATTTGCTCCGCATTCTGATATTATGATAATTTACTTTTTTTAATTATTATTATTCTTAACAGAATAAGTGAATATAATATTTATTTTTAATTACAATCCAAGTAATAATTTTATATGCAATGAACACAACCTATATTTTAAATTAATGTTTTAAAAAATTATGTTTTTTTATTTGATCTCTTGAAAGTATAATAATAAAGAATATTTTTGTTTTATAAGATTTTCTGAATTATTGAAAACAAGTTTTGGGCGAGTATACTTATTCTTGTTTGTGATTGGTGTATGTTCGACAAGCATTAATTTACTTAATGTGAGTAATGTAATGTTTAAAATAAAAACTTATTTTATTGTAGCGTAGAAATATGTTGTGATAGAAACATTTCATAAATTTCTAAAAAAAAATGCTCTATTTTATCTTTATTAAATCCTCTATTTTATTCTTTCATTTATTACATGCGCTGTTATTTGTAGTTATCTCGAATAATAATGACAGAAAGAGAAATCGTAGAACTTATTAAATCGACTTCATTCATAGCACTGCACTTTTTTTATTTAACTGTAGCTTATTATGCTGGGCAGGAATTTATAAATGGTGACACGCATTTTTATCGTACAATGTAAGTAATATAATTATTATTACATTTTTTGCAAAATTTTATGTATTATTTTTGAAAGAATACAATTCATATTGTGACGTAATATTCAGTATTTTACTTGTATTATATAGATGTAATACAGAATGGTATAACGCTCCGTTAAAAACACAAAAATTAATACTTTTCTTGATACAAAAGACTACAAAATGTTATAAGGTTGATGCCGGTGGTATGTTTAATCTCTGTTTGGAAGGTTTAGCTACGGTAAGAAATCTTACTGAATTAATAAATTATGTGTCAATTTTTTAATCAATGATTATATCGATTAATTACATAAAATATTTTCTCTTTTAGAATTTAAATATGATGGTTTCTATTTCATGGTTCTTTATTTTGTATAATTATAACATGTAAAGGGACTATTTTGTTAGTACTTTAAAAATATAAGATCAAAATTTTAATATGAATTTTATAATAAATAATAAAGTTAATAAACTAAAATATAAAATTTAAATTTAAAAAATTATTTCTGGATTTGGTTACTCAAATTATTTTGTTATTTCTATTTATTACAATGTAGTACAATGTCTGTTTTCGTAATGTATGTGCAAGTAATAAATGAATTTAATTGAAATAGTTTTATTTATAAAAAAATAGATTAATGCATAATTACAATTTGTTACTTAAAGATTTACGGTTCATTTTCTGTTAAGAATTCTCTATAAGAATTTGCAATTTTGTCGAACATGAATTTATTTTTAGTAATGTAATTATTTTGATGTAATTTGAAAATGATAAAATGTGTAATCGAACAACACATATAAAGAAAGCTCTTCTAAAGAATACTATCGGCAAAAGGAATGAATAATTTAATAAGGTTTATATTGTTTTTTATTATTTTATCTATTTGTTTTCAACTTTATTATGCTAGATTTAATTTCATAAACTTCATACTATTTCATACTAATATCTTCAAAAATATATACTAACTAATATGAAATAGTAAAGTAAACTAATATGAAATAGATATACATGTATAAAATTTCTGGAATCGAATATGCAAATGATATAATACGTTTTCGTTGAATATAAAAACAAATTATATATCATATAAAAACCACAAAAATTATCATGTAGATGTAGGTAGTTCATATAAGAACCATTGGTAGAACGTCACAAAAAAGATTAAAATTAATTAAAACAATTTTTTATTATTATATAATTCTAATTTTAATAAGTATGAAAATTAATTATATCTTCTAGCTTGCAAATGTAGCATTGTCTTATTTTACTGTATTTTGTTCAATGCAAAAATAATAATTTATTGCAACAGTGTTTATTGTCATAACAAGTTGCTTGGAAATTTGATGTATTGAAATATTGTATAATATATTTTATAATATATTTCGTGCAAACAGTATAAATCTAAAATTTTAGATCTATTTCAAATTTTTCAACAGTTAAGAATTATGATTCTCTTTATTACTAATAAGCAACTGTATCCAATTTATATACTAAATTTATATACTAAAATTTATATATTAAATTTATATACTAAATTTATATACTAACTATCACGTGCACTATTTATTTTCTTTCGTCATATATTTTCTAATCCAATATAATTCCAATATAAAATTTAAATAAATTTATAAAAATAAATTTGTATTGAACTACTTACCTGTCTATTTTATATAAGTAGCTATGTGACATGAAAAAAATTATTTGTATAATTATAAACTTTCAATATTAATAGTAAAATATTTTTAAAAAATGTGCACAATGCGAAATAAAATGTACACAAATTATATCCGCGATAATAATTACGTGTAACTTATATGATAATATATGAACTGCCAAAATATGTCATCTCCAAGATAATATCCGCTCACGAAATAAGCGCAACTAAAGAACCAATCAATATCATGGAAAAGAAACCACAATAAACTTAAATACGAATATTGATTTAATTTATGTCGTTTTTAAAAATCGATACTTAATATATTTTATAAAATTTTAGTATATTTCGGAATCTTCGTTTACATTTTAATACAATACATTCCGGACTTGCTTGATATAGTAATATCTTTAAATGAATCTCATCCGCGCCATCTTTTATTAAAGCGAGCTATTGAATCGAGGAAGAGAAATATTTTCATATTTTAGTAATACATGAAATTATTGAATTGCTCATTTTAGTAACTACTGGAATAGCTACTGAATCATTCACATTAGCTAATGCAATACACGTTTTTGGAATGTTTAAAATTGTTTATATCGTAAGTAAACGATTCTTATTAAAAACACTTTTCATTATTTTTGTTTATTTTCATGTTTTTAAACTAAAAATTTAACAATTATATCTTCTTTTTGATTAAAAGAATTTTTTAAACAAAAAAATCCAGTTTTCTTATTCAATTAATATTTATGATCTATAAAATTTTTACTTGTAACATTTATTAGATTGTACATATGATTAGAGGTATCATTTATTTTTTCTTATTATTCACTTCTCATATTGTTTTCTTTCTTACTCTGATAAATTAAATATGATCGTGCGAATATAAAATAATTACTTAAGAAAAACACTATAAATAATAAGGAAATAATATAAGAATAATATATGGACTCAAATCTATACTTCATTTATATTTATTATTAATGTAAATATATGCATATATCTACGCGTATGTGCATACACACACACACACACACACACGCGCGCGCGCGCGCGCACGCACGTTCCGTTGGTTTCCTTAACGGAATTCCTAAAGATGAAGAAATTAACGGTATCCGTTGCACAGTTAATAATAACATTAACATTAACGTAAGGTAACGTTACTGTTATTCATAATGTACTAACATAGCATAGTCACGAGTCGTGAAATGGCTCTTATGTGACAAAGTTGATTAATGCGTTTCAGATATTAATCGTCGGTTTTGAACCGACATTTCGCCGCCGATTTAATTATGAATGAATGAATTGCAGCCAGTTCGTCGTGTCGCGCGTTTGCTTCGGGAGTGCCGCAAATGCGTCGAACTAAAGGACTGTTCCTCGTCCTGCAAGGACTCGTTCGACAAATATCATAGTTCGTGCAACCGACCGTGTGTCCCGAAAAACTCGCCGACTCGAGTGCTGACTGGACTGACGGAACATGATATTTTCACGGGCAGCAAAAATTAGTCCGCGTGCGATTATAATAATTCGCGAATATTTTTCGCGAGTGTCCTGTGTTGCGAGACCATCCGACGATCCGACATCTTGAGAGGAGGAGGAGGCCTAGAAGAGGCATCGGGTACCAGCGGAGCAATCTTACGGTAAATATAATTTTTTATCAACATAAAATTATTTGTCTTATTTATTTGCCACTAAATTTCGATAATTTAAAATTTATAGTTTGGAAAATAAATACAATTTAAAATTTGATATAAATTTATTTTTACAAAGATTTTTTCTGAAAATTATATAATTATTTTAATAAATATCTAATTGAAAAACAAGTAGATTCGATATACATAAAAATTGTTACAATATCTATCATTTAGAGCGCTGCAATAATTTACATCTGTTTGTGTGTTACAGAATCATCGTAGCTTCATTGCAGATTAACTCCGCTGTTGCGCATCGGTTTGGTGAATGATAAATTTTTTTATATTGAGATAACAAATTTGTGAAACTTATGCTGGACTATTTTTATGTATTTATCATTAAAGTATTGCAGTTAGATATATTTTCATAGATTTTGTTGGAAAATGGATAGATTTATATAGTATTATAGAGGTTGTATATTTAATTCTAGTATGATAATATTTAATGATTTATTGTAATTCAAACATAAAGAGCTTATGAAATAGAGTTCTTTGTATCGATGTTTCATTATTTTATATTGTTTTTTTTATATTTAATTTGTGAAATGTATTAACTGCAGAAAATGATCAAACAATTTCGCAAGAAAGTATAATTAAAGAACATAAGAGGTAATAGTTTATTCATCTCCCTTCTTTTAACTCGTTTTATCGCCATACTGATAAGATGTATCATATTTTTTGTATGAGAAGTTTCGTACCGATAATCAGGTAGTTGGGGATAACAAAATTTAGTTGAGTGTATTTTTGTGTTTGATTAAAAGGAAAATAGATTCATATAAAATACTTCTCTATCCTAAATAGTTAAGAAAGGAGAAAATATTAAATGATTTTCATGTTGTTTAACACGTTAATATAACATAATTTGGTTATGATAATGAATTTGGTTATTGATAACTGTGAGAAAGCAAGCTAATAACTAATTTTATGTATTTTTTTTCCCCCTTTTTTGTAAAATTAACGTAATACTACTATCTATTAGTCTATACTGACTTCTAACTTAAGAATGGAATAGAAGATAAAAATTTAGATGCTAATTTTAGATGCATATATAATTTTATTCACTAAAGTTAAGTAATCTTATTATAATATTATTACTTACTAATTATAGTATTTTATATTAACTAATTCCAAAATAATATTTTTTTTAAACAAAAAATATAATTGCTCAAGTACTTATTTATTATCTAAAATTAAATGGGCTGATTCTTATTCAATTATAATACCTTCACTTATTAATTTCAAAAAGATAAAAAATGAAAGAAGAGAAAGGTTTAATTATTTGTGTAGAGATATAAGTATTCGTGTAAAATATAACTATTCATATAAAAATAAAAGATACAACTATTTATGTAAGAATGATACATTTACTCGTATAAGTATAAAGAGGCAATTATTCTATTTGCCTAAGTTTAAAATACTCTAATTCTATTTGTATTTTTTATGATATATATATATATAGAAAGGAAAATGAAGAGATTTATTTTTTCAATTCAAGAGAAAAGATTGGTGAGACCTTAATAAGAAGAAGAGGAAACATCGAGTTCTTCAGGAAACATCGAGTTTGATTGTGATTTTTTTGCCAGGGTTTGCTACTATAGAGTTGTATATTTAGGTTCATAATTCGCCTTTTCGGATTTTTTTGAAGGTTTTGTGGCTAGGTGTAACAATAGATGTGTAACTGAATCCCAGATGGCTCCGAGTAAGTGTACTGACCAGCCGTATACAGTATGTAAAGCATAACCGTGCATTACTGTGTCTAATACTAATTTTATAATTCTTCCAATGAAATATATTCCGATTAATCCGGCACTGATGTTTCCAAATATTAGAAATTTGTTCCAAAATGTTTTCCATGCAGATGCAGCTATTTTTGGTACGGATGCTTCGTCCAATAAATTTGAGAATGACCCTCCATTTAAAAAAGTTGATTGTCCCATTATTCCTCTACCGTGTTAAGTACCGCCGATCGTTCGGCGGGGATCATTATATGATCCCATCGAGATCACTCTCACTATATATACCGCTCGTGGCAAGCGATCCGGGACTGATATACTTCCATGTCGGTTTGGTCATCGGTTTCATAGTTATCGGTGGTGGTGCCTCTATTGGTCTAGGTGTAAGCTTATACCATGAATTTTCTAAGAGATACATAGTAGGTGTGAATGAATTGCAATTTATTTGGGTTCCTTGTCGCAAAAGCACGTGAGTTTGCGGCGTTAAAAAGTAAGTCTCATTATTTCGGACTACTGGTAATTGTTCATAGCAATTGTTGGTTCGTGCAACCTTTACTTCAACGGGTACGCATTTCATGATATAAATTACTTCTCCAGCTAATAAAGCCATATATCCTGGTTCTTTCATTAAATGATAGGCGAAAATATCAGGCGATTGTGTAGCTATGGCTAAAGCGTTTTGCAACATCTTTTGTTCTAGCATGCATTGTTGTAATAAAATATTTCTGTATAATTGATTTATCTGAGTGCGAATGTGTCTTTCGACATATACGAACTTCGAATTCATGTAGGTGAAAATATCGAGGTTAGAAACGCGTGATTGTTTTTTAAAGATTTCTACGCTGGGTGATGTTTCGAAAATAATTAGTTTAGGATGTTCGGTTCGCGTGAGTGTGTAACCGCATAATGAATATTTCTCTTTACTGATTAGAGCAAATATGATATTTTCGGAGGTTAGAGAGTAAATTGTTAAGGATCGCTCGCTCTTATTGTCTATTATTTTATCCGCATATCCATCGTATAATACATCATAATTATTTAATTCACAAGTATCTACGGGTACTGGATCCCAGAAGGTATCACCTCCTTCTATATCTGTACAATGAATAGTACTAAGTTCGCAAGCCACTCCAGATCTGAGTTGTATTCGATTAGCGTTTATTCGAACATCCGCTATGTAATCTTGTAATGTGATCTTTACGTAGCCATACACGACAACGTTTGAATATGTGCCATATGGGTCTGAATACTCACTTCCCTGGCAGATACCCTCAGTAGTTAGGTGACCTGCCAATGTTATTGAACGCGTTGTTGTTTGATTTGATTTTAATCTGTCAATGCGGATCCTACCTAACTGATAGGTTCCATTGTCGTGCATGCGTTGACATACTTCGCGTGACGTTTCTTGTATATACGATAATTTACCATTAAATATGTCCATGGTGTGAGAAAACATCCCGCATTTTTTAATTAATCTATCAATCTCAACTTTACATTGTAATACTTTTACTGCTTGGAATTCATTTATCTGTAGTAGTTGTACATAAATTCTGCTGGAATTTACATTTTGTTGTGGGATGTCGCACTCCTCGATGTTTAATAATGATAAGGTTGTTAAGTTTGTTGAAGGTGAGCTGCAATCGTAGCCTATTATGCCATGAGTTTTGTGAAACCAAGTTGTTAGAATTATTACTGTAATTATCCAGCTTCGGAGATCCATCTGAAAACAATATTATATTATTGGTTTCATTAATAGTTTAGGACTGATCTAATCGAGAAATTCGTAAGCGGTTGGGGTGTACAATTCGACTATTTTTCTTTATATTAATTTTTACGTTATTTTTATTTAGAATATTATAATATTATAATATTTATATAATATTATAATGTTTCTAAAAAAAGGTCATCTTAAGGTCTCTTTACGAGGTTTGGTGTATTGATCTCCAAATTTATCGAGTTTAGGATTTAAGCTTTTTAATAGGAATACGTTATCTCCAGGTTTAAAGGTCTCAGGATTAATTCTTTTGTCGTAATATTTTTTAGATTTATTTTTTACGTCAATAATATTTACGTGAATTTCCTTGAAGTTTATAAAGTTGAGTGACTAAGCTTAAATAGTCATCGTAGCTAGTTTATTTATTTTCTGATGTTGAAAATTTATCTGAAGATATTGTTGCAATTTTATTAAATAATTTATACGGAATATATTTTGTAGCTTTGTGTACACAAACAAAATTGTTTTGGCAAATCAGATTTTATTAAAAAAATTTTTTTATCAATAAAGGAAATTCTCTTTAAACAAAAATTAGGTCTAGAATTATTATAGCTTATGCTTATGAGGAACAAAAAAGCTTCATTGAAGCTCAAAGGAATAAAATTTGTGATATAATACTTACTCATATTGATGAAACGTTTTCAGAATACATTCATATAATTCATTTTATTTTTGTTAATATCGAATATCGTAGTAGTGATAGTACATACTTTCACTGGTTATCAAATGATAGCTGAATATGTTGCTGAAAGAATTTATGACGTTTTGATGCAATTGAAGTTATAAAAATGTATTATTTCTCAAGTAAAAAAAAAAGAATGCAACAGATAACAAATCTAAAGGCAAATTGATTTCAATATGGAGAAATAAAAGAAGTAGAAATAAAAAATGTTATGACAAAATTGTAGAAACAATAGGAGAAATTGTGAACGATGTTCCAGATAGTAGCAATATATTTATTTAGTTGCATATGTATAATATTTAAATTTAGCTTTTGCAAAATTTTTTATTTTTTATAGAAAAAATTCATAAGAAAGTTATAGAGAGTGTAATGATTGGAAATTAATGATGCTTTTTTCAGACAGAGGTTCTATTATATTGATTTGCAATATATGATTTAAGAAGAAAAGGTTTATACAATAATCAAGATAAAGATTTATCTAATATTTTTTCTAAATGGATTATATCACAAACTAAATGGATTATATTACATCCTTATAATCTCATAAGCCCAGATTTCAATAAAATGTTTCTCTCAAATATTGTTTTAAGCGAATCAAATTTTGAACATTTTTTCATTAGGCTTGAAAATCATTCAATAAAGTTTTTATTTTATCCTTGGGATGACAATGAATACCAAATGCCTGTTAAAATAGAAAAAGAGGACTTTAATGATAATCTTTTTAACATTATTTATATATTAGTATGCATATTAATATAAATGAAATAAATCTATTATGTTTTAGAAAAAATATTAATAAGATTTAAATTTTTACTTCATCTAATATCCCCAAAAACAAGGAAAAGAATATATGGAGTTTATAAAAGAGCTTTTTTTTTTATGCTGTCGAGAAATGCATGATAATGCATGATTGTGAAAGTATGTATTTAAAAAAATAGAATTTTTATGATCTATTTCGATCTATTAAGTTAAATTTGGTTGTGGATTTTTTTCATTTAATAATATTAATAATTTTATAGACATCCGAATTTTGCACATTTTAATTAAATTTATTGTTTCAACTTTAAATGCCAAAATCGATTGTTGAAAAAGAAGGAAATTATTTAATTTAATTTCTTCAATTATTTCTTATTTTCTTCAGATTGCTGAAAAAAATAAGATGTAACTTTAATAAGACATAAAGCAAAACAGAAAACCCAAATATTAAAAACGACGATATTTTGAATATCAGTCAATACTTAATTTCTAAAAATTTTTAAATTAAACAATACTTGATACAAGCCAATACATGTTAACAAACAATAGCTGGTAACAGTCGATTTCGTGGCAAGCAGGATCTTGGTTGTTAAATTTTTCAAACGCAAGGTGATATTTTTCGCAATATATAATTTACGTGGGAGAGAATAAAAGGGATTTTAATCGATATCAAAAATTATTTGATATCGAATTATTATTAATTATTATAGAATCACTACGTTGGAAGTCTCATAAATTAAGTGAGACGTAGTTGGTGATATAATTATTGAATTTATTTTACATAAAAATTTAACAATCAAGATCCTTGCCACGAAACTGATTACGTTACCAGCTGTTGATTTTTAAATTAGATTTTTATTTTTTCTTTCAAAATAAATTGTTTTTTTACGAAAAAAAATTTATAAACATGAAACATAAGATTACGTGCAACATATAAGATTAAAACATAAATTTATGTTAAATTTTACTATTACGTATAAATTTGACAATTGTAATGATCAGTTACTAATGTTTATTCTTTAGAAAGACACGTTCTTAATAAACATTATATATCAAAAACAGAATTAGCTTCAAGTATAACTTCAAAGCAAATAAGTGATACTGTTTTCGGCACAAATGTTTCTTTTCTGATGCGACTTCAACTATTCTTGATTTTGATTCAAGTAATTATAATGAAGACCAGGAAAAGATTTATAACATGATTAAAACGAATGATTCTGTAAATGATGAAGAGTTTGACATTGATATTTACTAATCAACTGTTTTTAAATCGATTCCTTCTATTGTAGTAAAAATGTATGCTGACTTTATTGACATTAAGTAGAGGAACAATACTTAAAATTATTCAAATTATAAGTGAAACATATTTAGCAACATGTATATAAGCTGTACAGCTGTTCAGTGTTGTGAAACAATAATAATTTGAATATTCCATTAAACATGATAAATGGTTTTGCATTTCTTAAATCAGAGATAAAGACTTTTAAGTATTTAGAACAAGTAAATTATCTTTTTTTGCTTAAAGATATAGTTATTCGGACGTACTTGAATTTCGGAAAAGTCAGAAAAATTTCCTAAAATAAAGTTTATTGCAGTAAATTAAGTTTCATTCCTTTAAAATTTGTTTTAAAACGTTTCTTGGAACTTTTTAATGTGCTCGAGGCAATAGATTCATTTATTGTAAAATGCAGAGTAAGTAAAGACTTCCAGTCAATTTGTCAAGGATAGTTTTGAAAATTTATTTTAAACAAAATAAGTGAATATTGTTCTTTAATAATTTATTTTGACGATTTTGAAATTAACAATCCATTGGATTCCCGAAAATGTAAAAATAAACTTGGAACAGTGTATTCTTATATTCCATGTTTGCCATCAAAATACGCGAGTAAATTAGAAAACATATTTTTAGTTCAGTTACATAAATAAAAGGATCATAAATTGTTAGGTAATAGAAAATTTTTACTAATGTTGTTAATGAAATTCAAGAATTTGTAAGTTATGAGATTGTTATGAATAAAAATAGAAAAAGAGAAAAAGATTTTTTTCAAGAGAAAAAGATTTTTTTCAGATTATGTTATATAGTAAGAAATAATTTAGCTTTGAATACCGTTCTTGGATTCAGTAAAAATTTTAATCAATCGTATTGTTGTAAAATATGTCTAGCTACTAAAAAATAAATACAATATATGATAGTAGAAAAGTCCAAAATTTTAAGAACAATTGATATTTATTCAGAACATGTTTCTAAACGATCTTTTGATGTAATAGAAAAAAGCATTTTCAACGATCTCTGGATATCATGTAATAAGCAAGTCGCGTCAGTCGATCCCTGCATGATATATTTAAAGACATTTATCGCTATGATATGGTTCAAATTTTGAGCAATCTCATTGATAAACATAAGTTTTTTATTATAAAAATATTAAACGATTTAAAATATTAAACGAAAGAATTTGTACTGTCAATTCAAGCTGTGATAAAAACATAATTCTCGTTTTAAAATATGAAGTAATAAAAAATAGTAATAATAAAATAAAAAACTTGTTCTTTACTGCTTCGGAAATGCATTATCTTGTTGATAATTTGATTATTTTTGTTTGGCGATTTAGTCCCTATAGAAAATCTAACATAGTACTTCATGTTGCATCAGATCGCTAATATTGTTTTATTCGATATTATTTCTAATGAAATAGTACATATTTTTTCGTCCACTGTCTCGCAATATTACTCGATAAATCAATAAGCTAATGTAAATTATCACGCGAATCGCATTTTGAGAGTTAAATGTATTTGATAGCGTGATACTTTTCTTTTTTATCATGACAACATAAAATCAACGTTATTATTTTATTAATAAATAAATTGAAGAAGAAGAAGGACGTGCTCATCGGAAGGAGTTTGAAATATTGCGTTGTAATATTCTATTCTCGATTATACGTCAGAATGCAATCAATAAATCTAAGTTTGGTTAAATTCAAAATAAAATTATTCTTATTTATATAATAAATAATTAAGAACACTACACAAATTATTAACTCAAATAAAATAATTTTTTTTTGGATTGGCTTAAATTTTTTTCCAGTGTAACCGCGAAGAGAAGAAAAACAGGGGGGATCGTTGTATCGAATCGCGACAAGATAATTGAAAAAAGGAAAGAAAAGAGAAACTTACTTAGATTTTAATTGATGTGTAGTTCTCAGTCGAGAAGCAATCTCCTGGAGAAGTTTGCTACTAATCTCTCTGCGAAGGTTGGAAAAGTCGTGCACTGACTCTAACTAAATTTCAATTTTCTGGATAAGGATCCAAGATGAAGAGATCTTCGGAAGAATAAGAAAGAGCGATGTGCTCGATTTATATAGGACTTTTTGGAGGAGTAGGGAGGTTCCGGGGTGATAATGGATCCCTGTATTAATTTTCGAATGAGGGTTCGTGAAAATCACGGGTATAAGGAAAGGAGGGGAGCAGCGTTGCGTGAATCGTGATTGTTTTTATATTTCCAGTTTTTCTGGCGAATGATTGAATAAGTTTTTAAAAATTCCATCGTTGTTTCATATCCTGATTTGCTCATTGGTGTGTTCACTACCGGCTACTAATCGCAAACTTCTGATTGGCGTTTTGTTAATTACATCCCGGTTTCGGTCGGCCTCCAATAATCTCGGTAATCTCCGCGTTTCCTACGTGTCGGCATGTTCTATTTTATTACTAGAATGCTGTAAAATTTTTGTTGCCAGCGGAACTCTTGTCTACAAAGAATTTATTATCTCAGAATGGTTTAATGACATAATATATCTTAAAAAGAATTCCTGTATTATTTTATTTTCCATTATATTGAATTGTATTACATTGTATTGTATTGTATAGCGTAGTATATATTTATGAAAACGAGCAAGAAATGGTGTAAAGAATGAAATGATTTATGATGAAATTAAAATAGATTAGAGTAAGTTAGAGAATAAGATGGATAAGAATGAGGATAAGAATTATATTGTAAACCAAGTCTCCTTCTTGGCTATATGGCTGCAGAGTAAATAAATATTTAGAGTAAATAAATAAATATTCTATTCTATTCTTAAAAGAAATTCCGCACTTATTGAAGATAGGTCTTTGAAGGAGTCACATTTCTGATTCCTAATCGATAGTTTAATAATAGTAATAAAAGAAATAAAGGAAAAATCTTTTTTTTTGTCGTTCGAGGCATTATCTGTTTACTGATGAGCCGTCAGTTCTCTACGAAAGAGAAGAATCGTTGAGTCCGTCGGACATAACATCTAATATACATACATACTTGCCTATTGTTTGTTTTTTAATATCTATGTTGGACAGTTTTATGTAAGCCACAATACAGATATTCACGACGAAACGTGAGTTTAAATGTAGAATATTGTTGGCAGTAATCAAGATGTTAATATTTTTTAACTTATAATAGATCAGCTTGATTAAAAGTATACCAAAGTTTACAAGATTTTAAAATATATATTGTTTGTATATTTATTTTGAAAAAAAAGAATATCTCAAGGAAATATTATTTTATATATAACAATCTTTATATATTACGCAACAACCGCAATAACCAATAGCTTTTACCTCTTAAAATTTTTCATATTCAAATTTCTAATATGACAGCACATATCGAAATTGTCGATGTATAATAATTCATAAATATTATACGTTTCAAAGTATCACATTAAGCTAGCTAACATGTAAAGATGCAAGCTTCTCCGTGATACTTCACTTTGTGAAGTGTACAAGCGAATGCAGAAAGATGAGAAATATGAAAAATGTGCTCCGCATTTTTAATATTATGATAATTTATTTTTTTTAATTATCATTACTCTTAATAGAATAAGTACATAAGTGAATATAATTTATTATCAAACGCGTTTTGTTTCTTCCTACGCTCGTTTTCTTCCTTCCTGCTATTATCTTATCTCCCTTTCTATTTATGTGTAATTTAAGAAAATTATTAAGCTATCTAGCCAAATTGTCTGTACAATAGATACACGTTACAGAACAATCGTAAAAAGAATAATTATGAAAACTATAGGTATATGAGAAAAAAATTCTACAGGTTTATAGACTTATAGTATATCTATTCAGTAATATTCACACTGTTGTCTGAAATGGAGTTCCCTGAAGAGCGATATTATGGAGTGAATCATATTCTTTTATCAATAATTGGTCTTTGGCCATATGATAATTTTAAAATCCGATATCTTCGTTTCATATTATCATTACTATTACTTTTATCCTTTTTAAGTGCTCAGGTATATTATCATTTATTTTTTATTTGAAATATAACTACAGTTGTTTGATGTATTACATTTTATATACTTCTTTTAACTTAACTTACGTTACAGTCACATTGTACTGGTATGAGCATGTCTTTCTTAAATAAATGTTTTCTTTGTTTTATACGTTGACTATTTTGATGACATGTTCTGTAACGTTTAATAATGTATTTTGTTATATGTTATATAAAATTAAATATTATTCAGAAGTTAATAATTTTTTCAGTGGATGAAATTATGTGTCTCAGAATATAGTTCTGATCTTCTTCTAAAAGTGTTAGCTTACAATATCATTTTTATAGTATTTTTTGTAAAATATATTACATTTTATGCTGTTTTCAAAAATGTAAGACAAAAACAATTAATTGAAAATATATTATATATCACATGTTACAAAAACACTTATTACCTTTATTAGTAGATTAAAGAATTCCGGGAACGTGTCCGAAATAATTGGAACGCTTTGATAGATAATTATGAAATCGAAATAATGTGTAAACATGGAAGCATTGGCAAATTATTTACGATACTTCTAATAAGTAAATATTAAAAAAAGATTTAAATATTAATTTTTAAAAGAAATAATTATTTATTTTTGATTATTAAATAAATTATAGTTTAAAAGTAAGAAAATTATTTTTCACAATACTTTACCAGAAAAGAAAAATTAATTTTAAATAATAATGCAGTAAGTTATTAATCAGTTGATAAGTGAAAAATAGCTAATTATTTAATGTTCTTTATTGTGATAATTGTGTCTAATAATAAGATGCAAAATATCGTCTAATGTTAATAAATCAATTAACTTTATTAATTAACATAATAATTATTTTAATATTTTTAGTTTGCTATGTAAACATAGTATAAAGAATATTAGAATTAATTATATGTTATATAAAATCATATATGAATGTATATTAATAACATTTGATTTATTTCAGTATTCATTAATGTAATCAGTACTTCGTTTTATATTTTATCTCAATATGTTTCAATCTTACTCGATATTATATCACCTTTAAATGAATCTCGACCGCGCAAATTTGTAGTTCCTGTGGAATATTTTATTGACCAGGACAAATATTTTTATATCATAACATTACACATAGCTATTGGAATATTAATTGCAACAATCAGTGGAGTAGCTACTGAATCATTCTCATTAACAAACGCATTACATGCTTTCGGCTTATTTAAAATCGCTAGGTAAATATATTATTTCATCTATTAAAAATATTTTTATTTCTTTATTTTTTTTCTTAGTTCTTTATTAGATTTCATTATTTAATTTTTTTAATTAATATTTTTCTAATATTTTAATCTATACTGTTTTCTATTTTTAATAAATTACAGTTTGTTATTATGTTTGATAGTTATTTATAAAACGTCTTATTTGTTGTATTTGTTGTATTCGTTAACTTAAATTATTTATATATCTATAAAATTTTATTTTATTTATTTTTATTTAGATATTTGTAATTTATTATTATTTAGATATTTGTAATTTATTATTATTTAGATATTTTTATTAATTATTATTATTAGTTATTAATTATTATTATTTAGATATTTTTTATTTAGATATTTATTATTATTTAGATTTGTAATATAATCTTATCCGATAGAATATAATCATTATTCTACATTATATGTATCTAACATCTAAATCTTTTTAGTTATCGTATGAAACATGTATTAAACGGAATTAATCCGCAGATGTGTATAACTAAAAAGTATACTATATCTCATAAAAGAATAATCGCTGCGGTGGATTTCCATAGAAGAGCAATCGAGTTAGTATCACACAGAAAAAAAATTAGTCTTAAAAAGTCCAAACAAATATTATTTTCACAAATAAGAATATTATAATCCTTTTAAAAGTTTCAATCTCGATTTAATTTAAAATTTATATTAATGCAAGTATTACTTTTGCTCAATTCACGACTAAAAATCTTCTATGAATGATGATTTTAATATAATTTCTTGCTTATATATAAAAATATAATAAACTTGATTAAGTAAGTAATTAATTTTTTCTGTGCATAACATATTTAAAGTAATATACACTAATAGTATTGATGATAATTCAAAAGTGATTGATTATATCAAAATTATTAACACACATCGATTAATATAATATTTATTTCTAATTACAATCCAAATAATAATTTTATATGCAATGGACACAACCTATATTTTAAATTAATATTTTAAAAAATTGTAAATTAATGTTTTAAAAATGTGTTTTTTTATTTGATCTCTTGAAAGTATTATAATAATAAAGAATATTTTTGTTTTATAAGATTTTCTGAATTATTGAAAACAAGTTTTGGGCGAGTATATTTATTCTTGTTTGTGATTGGTGTATGTTCGGCAAGCATTAATTTACTTAATGTGAGTAATGTAATGTTTAAAATAAAAACTTATTTTATTGTAGCGTAGAAATATGTTGTGATAGAAATATTTCATAAATTTCTAAAAAAAATGCTCTATTTTATCTTTATTAAATTCTCTATTTTATTCTTTCATTTATTACATGCGCTGTTATTTGTAGTTATCTCGAATAATAATGACAGAAAGAGAAATCGTAGAACTTATTAAATCGATTTCATTCATAGCACTGCACTTTTTTTATTTAACTGTAGCTAATTATGCTGGGCAGGAATTTATAAATGGTGACACGCATTTTTATCGTACAATGTAAGTAATATGATTATTATTACATTTTTTGCAAAATTTTATGTATTATTTTTGAAAGAATACAATTCATATTGTGATGTAATATTCAGTATTTTACTTGTATTATATAGATGTAATACAGAATGGTATAACGCTCCGTTAAAAACACAAAAATTAATACTCTTCTTGATACAAAAGACTACAAAATGTTATAAGGTTGATGCCGGTGGTATGTTTAATCCCTGTTTGGAAGGTTTAGCTACGGTAAGAAATCTTACTGAATTAATAAATTATGTGTCAATTTTTTAATCAATGATTATATCGATTAATTACATAAAATATTTTCTATTTTAGAGTTTAAGTATGACGGTTTCTTATTTTATGGTTCTTTATTCTATATAATTATAACATGCAAAGGGACTATTTTGTTAGTACTTTAAAAATATACAATCAAAATTTTAATATGAATTTTATAATAAATAATAAAGTTAATAAACTAAAAATATAAAATTTAAATTTTAAAAATTATTTCTGGATTTGGTTACTCAAATTATTTTGTTATTTCTATTTATTATAGTAGTATTACGTTTTCTTAATGTATGTGCAAGTAATAAATGAATTTAATTGAAATAGTTTTATTTATAAAAGTTTTATTTATAAAAAAGTTTTATTTATAAAAGTTTTATTTATAAAAAAATAGATTAATGCATAATTACAATTTGTTACTTAAAGATTTACGGTTCATTCTCTATTAAGAATTCTGTTATAAGAATTTGCAATTTTGTCGAACGTGAATTTATTTTTAATAATGTAATTATTTTGATGTAACCAGAAAATGATAAAATGTGTCAATTAATCGAACAACACATATAAAGAAAGCTCTTTTAAAAAATATTATCGGCAAATGGAATGAATAATTTAATAAGGTTTATGTTGTTTTTTTATTATTTTATCTATTTGTTTTCAATTTTATTATGGTAGATCTAATTTTATAAATTATGCAAGCTCTAATTTCATAAATTACTAATATCTTCAAAAATATATACGTAAACTAATATGAAATAGATATACATATGTATAACATTTCTGGAATCGAATATGCAATATACAGTGATATAATGCGTTTTCGTTGAACATAAAAGCAAATTATATACCATATAAAAATTACAAAAAATTATTATGTAGATGTAGGTAGTTCATATAACCCATTATTAGAACGTCACAAAAAAGATTAAAATTAATTAAAACAATTTTTTTATTATTATATAATTCTAATTTTTAATAAGTATGAAAATTAATTATTTCTTCTAGCTTGCAAATGCGGCATTGTCTTATTTTACTGTTTTGTTTAATGCGAAAATAATAATTTATTGCAACAGCGCTTATTGTCATAACAAGTTTCTGTAATATTGTAGGATAAAACTTGAGACAATAAAGAATAAAATAACCAAATAAAAAATACCATTATCAAAAATATTTTAATGCTTACATATTTGCTACATTTTAAATATCTATAATTTCCTTATTATTACTGCCCAATATATGTATTCTTGCACATAATATAATAATATAATATGTTTAATAAATTATTTCATGTAAGATATGCTTTATTTACATTTATTATTATAATTTAAACTTTCTTATTAAACTTAGTTAGTGAAAAGTTAACTAAATAAAACTTAGTTAGTGAAAGTCTCATTAAATACAATTAATGATCTCATGCATTTCTCATAGAGAAATTGTTTTTTATCGCATTATATTGTAACATAATATTTTTGAAGAGATAAAAATATCAGATTATTGAAATGCACGATATACCTTCATTTGCTAAATATAATCTTTATCATTTTCTTTTATAATTAAGTAGATATCATCATTGTTTAAAAATAGATTATATTTCTTTTTACTCTTTTCTGTTGTTCTTATCATTCAAATATTGCCGTATGCTTTATATATCTATAATCATCTTAAAATTTCGACGATTTAGACGTCGCAATTGCACTAAACAAGAACGAAAGATTTATCATTATTTTATTATTTTATATTATGCGATGATATGCTAGCAATTTTATTGTATATTATATTGCATATTATTTCTAAAATAAAAATATATTTTCTGATTCTAATATGATTATAATATTTTATTATTTTCTTCTCTTCTATTTCTTTGGTATCACTTTATTATATACTATTATAAATATATAAATTAGTATATTTATTAGTACGCTTAGTATATTTACCTCTTTTTTCTTCTAGTAAATTTCTTTAAGTTTCTTAAAGTAGAGTAATTTAATCAAAATGTTTTTTATTTATTCAAAGAATTTTCTGTTAATTATCTGCAGTTAACGTTTATTATTTGAAAAATTATAACTTTATAATCATCACTTGCTGTTAGAGTTTAATTACTGCCAAATTTTCAATTATCAAACAGTTCTGAAGTATAATATGTAAATCAGACATATAATATTATATTGTGTTTGATTCCGTATGTTTTATTAATATAAAGTGTCCTCTACTATACATACGTATTTATAAGAAAAGTAAGAAAAATAATAAACATTAATTCGCTACCTAACTATACATTATTATAACTTAGTTATTATTATAATAGGGTATAATAGAACGAAGGTGTAGTCATTTTTTCGAGAAATATACATTTCTTCATATATACACTTCTTCTCTTTATTCCAAATTATTTTGAAACTTATATTCGCCTTATACGAGGATGTAAGCATATTATAGATATTTAAATTCAAATTACAGCTTTTATCTTCAGTATTCGTATGACAACAAAATGTTTCAATGATGGGAAAATTAATGTCATAGTGAAAGAAATAATCAAGTGAATAGCCGTGGGGTAAGAGAAACTTCTATAGACTAGCGATGTTCAGTAACGCTTCGATTGTTATATGAGATGGAGTTTTCCGAGGAGAAATACTATAGATTCAATTATATTCTTTTGTCATCGATTGGACTTTGGCCATATAATAAGTCTAGCATCAAACAAATTCGAGTCATCTTAATATTACTAATATATACATATATTATAATAATTCAGGTATTTTGCGTTGCTTTTCACTAACTGTATATATTTAATTTTATTCAATCCTAACATTGTATTTCTCTGTTAACATAATTTTTTAATAAAAGATTTAAATATAAATATTGAATATAAATAAATTATATTCTATATTGTAAAACAAATAATAAGTTAATTTTAATGTGCTTAAGTGTGAAATTAAGATATTTTTATTGTTTTATGTTTTATTGTTGTATATTTTATGTTTCTTTTATTCTTTTGCTTTTTATAATTAATATACAATATTATAGAATAGCTTTGAGAATGCAATATAAATATTTGGAAATTTGAGATATTAAAATATTGTATAATATATTTCGTGCAAATAGTATAAATCTAAATTTTTAGATCTATTTCAAATTTTTCAACGTTAAGAATTATAATTCTCTTTATTACTAATAAACAATTATATTCAATTATATACATTAAATATTACGTTTTGAGCGTGCACTATTTATTTTCTTTCGTACATTTTATTTTCTTTCATATATTTTCTAATTAATCCAATATAATTCCAATATAAAATTTAAATAAATTTATAAAAATGAATTTGTATTGAACTACGTATTTGTCTATTTTATATAATAAGTAGCTATGTGACATGAAGAAAATTATTTGTATAATTATAAACTTTCAATATTAATCGTAAAATATTTTAAAAAAATGTGCACAATGCGAAATAAAATGTACACAAATTATATCCGCGATAATAATTACGTGTAACATATATGACAAATATACGAACTGTCAAAATGTGTCATTTCCAAGGTAATACGCGCTCACGAAATAAGCGCAAGTAAAGAACTAATCGATATCACGGAAAAGAAACCAATAAAATAATATATATTAAATATATATTCGAATATTGATTTAATTTATGTCGTTTTTAAAAGTCGATACTCAATGTATTTTATAGCACTATTATTTAATTAATTAATAAAGTTTAAAAGATTTTTAGATATAAATATTATACTATAAAAATGTCAACTGCATATTTGAAAAAGAATTATTTAAAAAAAATATATATGCACACATACACATGGCGATTTAAAATATATACTTTAAATTATACATATACATACGGGAACTTATTACATACTAATAAATGACTTTAAATAAATAAATGAATTTTTATTATTAGATTTGACGAAATTATTTGTTTCGGAATACAATCCTGACTTTCTTACGGAAATATTAACTTTCTTTTTTATTACTTTAATATGATTTATCAAGTTTTTATTTTATTTTTTAGAGAAGACTTATCGTAACATAATTCTAAAATAACTTTTAAATCGCCTAAATTCAAGCGATTTCTGAATAGCACAGAGAATTGTTTCAGAACAACATATATTTTTTTTTAAACTTTTCCTTCACATAATTGATAACGTATATTCAATCAGTTCATTAGGCGATTAATCAATCTAAAAGACGTATATCATTCTTTCTTGTCTAATTTCGATATGTAAGAAAATGCAACATTGGTGAGCGTTGTCACTACAAATTTAGAAAATCGATTAGAATACGTAATATATAATTAGAATATGTAAGATACACTTTAAATCCATTCTTTGCATGTGCATGATTTTTTTTAAAATAACTTTTCTTTCAGATATGCAAAATCTATTCATATAAATATAAAATATTACTCGTATATCAGTAAGTGTTGCTTACAGTTGGCGAAATTATTTGTTTCGGAATACAATCTTGACCTTCTTATGGAAATATTAGCTTTCTTTTTTATTACTTTAATATGGTTTATCAAGTATATTACTGTTGTTTCTATTATGGGAAATGTAAGTTCCAATAACAATTGGACTGATTAACAATCTAAAGTTAATTGCCGTATATATAAAGATATTTAACGCATGTATTAATAGATAAAACAATTTCGGAAATATATTCAAAATAACTGGAGCATTCTAACAAATAATCGAGAAATCGATATAATGCACAAATATGCCAATTTTGGAAAACTGTCTACGATATTTATAACAAGTAAGTATCAAATAAATACTTAATTACTTTATTTTAAAATTGAGTTATTTGACATAATTACTGAAAGACTGAATGGAATGCAGCTTATAAATACAAACAATTTTTTGGATTTCCATATGAATTTCGATATAAATTTGGATATATAATAATATCTATAAAAATTGAAAATAGATATAATAAATGATTTTGAATTTTATGTTATGCTGCTTTGACTTTTAAAGTTATAATAATCACGTACTTTTTATCAAAAGTTTTCTTTTATATATTTATATATTTTTTATATATATTTATATATAAAATTATATATATTTATATATAAAAGAGTAATAAAAAGTTTTATACATATATACATATATATATTACAAATAATTAAGAAAATATTATTTTGCTTGTGTAAAATACATAATTTATATATTAGAAGAAAAAAATATAAAATTTTTATAACTCTGTTAAATTTGACATGACAAATAATTTAAACATTTGCACGTAAATCAACAATTATTATCTAATTAAAAAAATTAATAAAATATAAAAAATTTTAGTATACGTTTATTTCGGAATCTTCGTCTACATTTTAATACAATACATTCCGGACTTGTTTGATATAGTAATGCCTTTAAATGAATCTCGTCCGCGTCATCTTTTGATTAAAGCGAGCTATTGGATCGATGAAGAAAAATATTTTCATATTTTAGTAATACATGAAATGATTGAACTGTTCGTTGTAGCAACTACTGGAATAGCTACTGAATCATTCACATTAGCTAATGCAATACACATTTTTGGAATGTTTAAAATTGCTAGGTATATCGTAAGTAAACGATTCTTATTAAAAACATTATTTTTGTTCATTTTCATGTTCAACTAAAAATTTAACAATTATATTTTCTTTTTGATCAAAAGAATTTTTTAAACAAAAAAATCCAGTTTTCTTAATTCAATTAATATTTATGATCTATAAAATTTTTATTTGTAACATTTATTAGATTGTACATATGATTAGGGATATCATTTATTTTTTTTTATTATTCATTTCTCTACTTATATTGTTTTCTTTCTTACTCTGATAAATTAAATATGATTGTGCGAATATAAAATAGTAAAATAATTACATAAGAAAAACACTACAAATAATAAGGAAATAATATAGAAATAATATGTGGACCCAGATCTATACTTCATTTATATTTATTATTAATGTAAATATATGTATATACCCACGCATATGTGCACACACACACACACACACACACACACACGCGCGCGCGCGCGCGCGCCCACATGATGGATAAGCGGGATGAAGGATATATAAGCATTTTTAATAATGCAGAAATATCTTGAAAACCAAAGTTTTTATTGAAAAATGTTTTGTACAAAAGTGTGGTTTTGATGGAGCAATAAAATGGTGCCATTTGTTTGATTTTTAATGGCTTCCTCTCAAAATTTCCAAACTTTTGTACCAGACATTTTTCAGCAGAAACCTTGATTTTCGAGATATCTTAATAGGAGATTAAAAATAGAACTCTCTATATACTTACTTATTAATGTAAACATGTACATACATACACGTGTGTAGACATTAACAAATACGAATTAAATATAGATTTGAGCTCCTTATGATTTATATTTTGTTTCTCTATTATTTACAGCATTTTTTTAATGTAATTTTTTAACTACATCATATTTGCATGACTAATGATTTAATGCATAGAGTGAGAAAAAGAACAACAGAAATGAATAAATAATAAAATATCTGATATTAGGAAATGCATGATTTTTAATCTTTTCTTTCAAAATATTTGGACTTTTTTTTTAAAGATATAAATCATAATTTAATCATCAAAATATTTGCTATTATTTGCTATAACTGTCTTTCATCTTTCGAAAAGCTGACGGGTTTTTTCGCGAAAGAAATTATATCGGCCCCCGGAAGGGGGGGCTTCGATGATGAATTTTTGGATGGACCTATTTCGGAAGTGCTATATAGTCAATAAATATCGATTACTACTTATTCAATCGAATTGAATAATCGAAAGAGGCCAAGTTTGATGAATAAACTGCGTGAAGAAGAACGTTTAGGCTAAAGATACGACTCTCCTGAATATACATGTATGATCAAGCAAAACATGATCTTGTTTGTAGAATCATCTTTCTTCGTCAATTTCTCTATGTAAACATTTTAATTGGTCGCTATAGTATTAATGTTTGATCCGATTCTAATAGAGCACATTCTTCATATCCCATCAGATATAAAAAAGAATCTCCTTGAAGTGGATATTTGGTTCACCATCGATGTAGAAGGTTCTTGGCTCTGGAGCTTAATATCGATATTTAGAATTATCTTATAGAATCCATTTTTCATTGCCAATAATAATCTTCCACAAAAAATTTATTTTACGTTATGTTGCAAATAGTGAAACGCACGTGCTCACAATCAGTTATCAATGAAGCTTTCGGAATGCATTGTTTATCGTTGCATAAGATGGTTTTTCTTCTTCTTCTTCTTCTTCTTCCTTATCGTATTTGTTAGTCTTCCTACTTCAAGAACAATCTAATCAATTTCAACGTATCAGATGGCGTTTAGAATGCATTAGGTACATTCAATACTACAACAATTCAATGAGCGTTTAGTGAACACTTCGTTATGATTGGACACTTTTAAATTTATGTTAAATATAGGAGATATTCCTCCAGTCCAAAGTTCTTAATGAGCACTCATTCAGCAGTTATAATATAGAACCCATTAATGTTAATACTTCAAAAGTGCAAAAAGACGCAAAAATATTCCATATTTTGTTTAAATAGCCTTTTCAAGATCTCAAAAAAAAAGATTAAAAATCATATATATCTCTAATAATTATTACATCGCTCATATGTAGACAGAGTAAATTCTACTAACTAGTAATTCTACAAAAATCATCTATTATTTTATGATTTTTGAAATAATTCATAAGATATTAATTTATAGAAAATATTCACGAGAATAAGAATAATGTATTAGCGTGAAGAAACAGCATACTATACGAACAATATGTTAATAATTATTACCCTATATATAAAAAATATATAATCAATATTTATTAAAATAATTCATTCATAACATATTGCACATTATTTTATTATATGTAGAATTAAGCTTATGAGATGTTATATTTTTTATATCTTTTATAACATATAGAATTTTATAGTTATCGTATGGAACATATGTTAAAAACAAACACTCTACGAATACCTGTAACTAAAAGTTATAAGATATTCTATGATAAAATAATTGCTGCGGTAGACATCCATAGAAGAGCGCTTGAGTCAGTATGCTAATTTCCAAGTTGTCTTTTACATGAATATTGTATTGGCAATTAAAAGAAGATAATTAAATAAAATCAAAGATAATTAAATAAAATTATTGTAATTAGATGCAATTAATAATGATAAAATAATAATAAAAAGCTTTATTATATTAGATTTTCGGAGTTATTACAAGCAAGCTTTGGATTATCGTATCTGTTTATGCTTATAATTGCTCTATTTTCAGCAACTGCTAGTCTCTTTCGCGTAAGTAATATATCAATTAGATATTACTATCTTAATCGTTAGTTTTTTATAAAACTATTTACTGCAATTTCATGAATTTTGCTTACAGCTGTTTCGAATCCTAACAATGGAAGAGGAAAAGTTAGAACTTATTAAATTTCTTCTATATGTGCTTTTCATTTTTCTGTTCTTAATTGCAGGCAATTTTGTTGGACAAGAATTTATAGATTGTGACAATCATATTCATCGAATAATGTATGTAACAATTAATATACCTTTTGAAGCATAATGCATCACATTATAAATTTCATAATTGAAGATATAGTATTCATGTGTGTGCACATTCGTGTGCGTGTAATGCTATGCGCGTGTGTAAATGTGTGTAGATGTGATAGAGATTTTAATTAATTCTTTTTTACAACTATATAGATGCAATACCCAATGGTACGATGCTCCGTTAAAAATACAAAAATTCATACTTTTTTTGATAAGAAAAACTACAAAAAGTTATAGAGTTAAGGCTGCCGGTATGTTTAGTCCCAGTTTGGAAGGTTTCACTACGGTGAGAGGATATATATGTCATTAATAGGAATAATCATCATATTGATTAGTTCTATAAAAGATATATTTTGTTTTAGGCCATGAGTTTAATATTTTCTTTTCTCACACTTTTATGCTCCTTACATTGATAACTACGAAAAATCTATTTATTTAAAAGTTTTTGAAGATACATATACAATATTACATGGATTTCAAAATATCATGTTAATTTTAATAAAATATTTTGAAGAAACAATTTAATTAAAAATCTTAATTTAAAAAATATATTTTTGATTTTGTTGATTCCAAACTTTTTAGCAAATATAATATTATTCATAATATCATATTTTCCCTAATAAACGTAATATTTATAACAAACATATTTTATAATAAAGAAAAATGTTAAAAATTTTATTAATAATTTTTAACATATAATTTATAAAATAATTAAAAAAATAAATAAAATATGAATCCCCAATTTTAAATAACACTGTATATATGTGTATACATACATGTACATATATCGTTATACATGTACATATATTTACTAAAAATATATTTCATTTCATTCTTTACTTTTTTATTCAATTATTTATTTCTTAAATTAATAAATTTGATTTAACATAAATTATACCATTATATTTCTTCATTGTTTCTGCAATTTTAAATATATTGCAACATCTGAAATGATTCATATTTTATGAGTTAAATTCAGTCAACCAATCAAATTAATTGGAGATAGCGAGATTCTATTTAAGTTTATGAAGGGGAGAGAATAGGCTATGGCTGCGTTTAGCAGAGAAAGCAGATTAGTAAGCACTCAGTGATTTTTCAATGTGATTGATCCTTGCCTTTAGATCTTCGTTGAATATAAATGTAAAAACCAATCATAATAAAGAATCACTGAACGCTCACTGATCTGCTTTCTCTTCTGATCGCAGCCAATTCATATTTTCATAAGTCAAAAATTATTACCATTAGTTTTTTCGGTAATATTTTAACATTAAAAATAGTGTCACATAAAAATGCACCTTAATATCCGGAAGAGAAGCAAAGCCGCGAATTGGCGTATCTGCCGCTGGTGGCGTTGCTCTTCCAAGCCTTCTATTTCAGAAATTGTCTGATCTCTTGTGTCACCCATCTCCGAAATTGGATGTACTTGGTGAGGTAATTGAAGATAATTGCCGCACGCGTCAACTACGTTACGACAAAAATACGCACGATTAGTTTGTGGTTAGATATACATATACATACATACATATACGTATGTACGTATATATATATATATATATATACACACGTGTATACGGTGGAGTCGAGTTTAAAAAAAATATCTGCGACGTTCCTGGCGGGTGAACTCGTGAACTTTGGACATCGCGGGAACATACTCAGGAAATACAACGAAGATGAACGTACTATGCTTTGAGACATTTCCAAGTAGCTTCCTATGATAGCCTTAAGTGCAGGAAGATTAACCGCTTGAAGATTATCGGTCTCTTTAAGACAAATCTATTCAACGTTAAGACATCTCGTGAATTGTTACTTCAAAAATGTCCGTGACCTTCGCTCAACGCGGCAGGCCACCTCCAAATCCTGCCCAGATACAGAAGGTAAAGAAGTAACTGTAGTTTCGAAAAAAAAGAAATACAGTTATTACATGACTGAAAATGTTTAGAATTCTGAAAATCACAATTATGTAGATATATATGGATTTGCTATATTTTTTTAGATGCTTGATGAAAACAGCCAACTTATACAAATGATTCAGGAGTATCAGAATAAGGGCAAGGCACAGGAATGTGTACAGTAAGTATCAACTATCTATATGTTTCTTAGAATTATTGTGTATTTTATTCAAGATTTTGATTGAAAATTTTTGTTTTATGAAAATATTCAATAAGATATTTATTTGATAAGAATTCAACATTTCTATTGTTATTAAAGTGACAATCTTATCAAAAAAAGTTATTTTCTTAATAGATATTGGTAATTTTTATTAAAAACCAATTATATTAAAATTGTTAAATTTATCTTTCAGATACCAACAAATATTACATCGCAATTTGGTATATTTGGCATCTATTGCTGATGTAAATCAGAATCTTCAAAATTTATTACCTGTAAGTAGATTTTATAAAATAGAGAACATAGAACATATTAAAAGACAAATAAAGTTATTGAGCTAAAAAATTTAATTACTATTGACTATTGACTTATCTTTCTGTTTTAAGCTACCTCAAGGTATTCCCAATGGTCCTCAGCATGGGATGATGAACCCACAAGGGCTTCCAAGTGGTCCAGGAGGACCTGGTGCAGCTGGTCCTGGTGGAGAAATGCCACCAAATACACAGCCAACAATGCCAATGTCAACATTTAATCAAGGCCAACCAATGGCGCAAGGCTATCGTGGACCTGTAATGCCTGGTCAAGGACCTGCCATAAATAGTATGTTACAATCTAATTGAAATTATAAATAATAATTAATAAAAACTATCATATTTAGTTTAAATTTATATCAAGATATAATCATCATGTATTCATCTAATTTGAAATATAATTGTAACGCTTCTAACTTTAGAAATTATTTTTTTTATTTATTATCTAATATTTATTATCTAATATTTTGATGTTTTATAGGGCCTCCAGCCGCACCAGGTCCGCAACAATATAGAGGTCCACAAGGCTATCCTCAGCAACCTACTCAACAAGGTTATCCTGCTCAATATACTGGGCAAAACCCTGGTTCAAACTATCAAGGACCGCAAGGATCCGCATATACGCCTGGTCAACCAAATCAATATGGACCACCAAACACTTCTCAACAACAAGGATATAATGCAGCAACACAACCAAATTATGGTCCTCCAACAACAGTGAATAGTTATGGTCCACAATCAGGTGGTTATCCACCACCGGGCACAACTCAGCCACCTTCCGGATATGGACCACCTCCACCAAATCAGCAAGGCTATCCGCCTTCAAATGCTTCACAACAAAATTTCTCATCAGGTAGTCAACAACAACAACCAGGACAATACGGCAGTCCTAGTCCACAACCAAATTATCAGCAGCCTCCGTCCCAAGCGCCACCTCAAAATGCATACGTCGCTGGACAACCCGGAAGTTACCCTCCTCCCTCCTCGCAAGCATATGCGAATAATGTTCCACCACAAAATTACCCACCACCTCCAACAACTAGCGCGACTCAACCTCCGCAACCTGGGTCTCAACAAAACACGGGACCGCAGCCCAATTATGTTAGTCAACCAAGCCCAGGTCCTGGCGCGACACAATACGGTCCTGCTTCTACATCTCCACCATTTAGCACTTCCTCCGCGAGCGGGGGTAATACTTACGCCCAGAGCAGTCAACCGACAAGCACGCCGTCTGCCTCGACGCAGACGTATCCGCCGAATAGTGGTCCGCCACCGACGTCGCAGGGTGGAAGTTACGTATCCCCAGTACCGTCGGCCCCCTCTGGATATGTTCATCAAGCACCACATCCGACATCACATCCCCCACACCCACCACCGCATCAATCACCTCATCAGCCACCACACACCCCGCATCAGCCACCACATCAACCGACTCATCAGTCATCCCATCAACCACCTTCACATCAATCACCACATCAGCCACCACAACAATCTCAGCAACAGTCACAAACAGCTCCGCAGACACAACAGCAACCATCTCAGAGTCCAGCACCGAGTGGATTTCAACCGCCATCTGGTCCACCGCAAGGTCCTGCTCCACCGCCAGGTCCTCAACAACCAACCTATGGACCTACTACTACACAAACATATGTTCCACCGACACCAGGAGGACAACCACAGGTATGGTTTAAATATGCTATATTTAATTACATTGACATAGATGATCAGCTTTTGGATCTGTTTTATGACAATTGTTTGTTATATAACTTCTTTATTTTATTTACAATTTTGTAGAAAGAATAAAACAACTATTTTTGTTCTTTATACAAAATAATTTGAAATCTTATATCATGTAAAAGATTACATAATATAGGTACATGAATTTATTATTGATATATTGAGAATTGAGAGCATCCTGATTATAGATTTATAGTCCTCATCCGCCACAAGGAGGACAACATTATGGGCATCCACAGTATCCTCCTCAAAGTTATCCTCCACCACCAGCAGGACAAGGATATCCACAGTATCCACCACGACCACCTGGTGGACATATGCCTCCTCCACCTGGACCACAAGGACCTCCTCCTCCTAATCAATATGGAGGTTATGGTTATCAACCACCTACACAATAAAATACATCAATAATTTTTAAATTTACATAAAGCTGGATTAATACGTATATTGAGTTTATTTTTGTTTACGTTTTTATTAATTTTGTGCGAGGACATTAACATACTTTCTTAATGTAAATTCACAATATTTATCTATAGATATTGTGAATATGCATATTAACAATATCTAAATATAAATTTAATACAAAAGATGTATATTCGATTTAAAAAAGAATTATGTGAACAAAAATTAATTTAATTTTACATGTTCTCTAGATTAATAAAAAAAACTTAGGACAAAATTATATATAAATTAGGACATATATTATGGAAAAAAAATTCTTAGTAAGATATAAATTATTTACAATTCTGACAATTCTCAGTATATCTATATGTGTATGTGTATATGTGTGTGTATTATATATATATATTATATATATATATATATATACATTATATATACATTATATATATATATATATATATACACACACACTGAGATATATAGATTTTAATTTACGATTATATGAATAAAGTAAATATTTTTACGGGTATTATCCGTGTCATTATGCATTGTTGAATGCCAACGTTTCGTGAACATTGCAGTTTACTTCATTAGGGGGAGGAGCAGCGAATAATACTCGTAAAAATATTTACTTTTTTGAAAATAGTAACCGTGGAAGCCTTAAAAGGATTATATGAATAATTTATATATAATTTTGTTTTACATTATATATTAGGCAAATTTTTCTTTAATATTATTATTAGATATAGATTTTGATGAAATAAACATGCCAAACTATTCCAAATGGCTTTTAACTTTTGTGGCTTAGCAAATTTATAATGCAGAGATCGTAAATTATAACATATATAAATGCTATTATCTAAGTTTTTCTTTTGATAATTTGTTTTATATTATTTCCATAATTTCAAGATAATATAAAGTATTTGTCGCAGATTTATTATGTTTAATTTTTTACTATATTTTTTATATTTATCTTTATTTTGCGTATAATAAAAAATGATAAACTACAAATTCTATTTTTATTACAAATATATACGTAATTTTTTATTAATACAACTAAAGCATAAACAAATTGAAAGTCAAAGAACTATAATTACACAATGGTACAAAATACCATACATAAGAAAATGTATATGTAAATGTTTGTTCCAATTTTTATTTATACTACTCTTAATTGATACAAGGAAAATTTAATTTTATATGAATATAAAGACAGATTTTTCATTATTTGCGATAGAATTTGCAAAACAAAGAAAGAATATCACAAATTTTGCCACGCCTTGTATTTATCCCATAAATATTTTTCGAGAAAGATGTTAATAACTGTACAAATAATGTATCTTGTTCAAGTTCTCACAACATAAATAAATAAAATATTAAATGATATATAAAAATAAAACTAACAGGTTGTACAAGCGATAAAAGAGATTTATTAAATATTAGACAATTATTTGTTTTTTCAAGTTCAAGCTCATATTTTGTTTTATTTTTAACATTAGCAGTTAGATATAAAATCTTAGTAAATGAATGTGCATCTTTGCATGCACGATACAATACAATACAATACTTATATAATAAATGTTAAATCTTCATTATATAAATAAATCATAGCAAGATGTTAAAAACTATAATTCATCTCTAAAGTTTGAATTGATAAAGTGACATTTACAAGAATGACTAGGTTGTGGTACTTCTTCCATATTATTCAGTACTTCAACTTCACTCTTTAAGCGTTTACTCCATTCCTGAAATATAAAAATTGTATTATTTGACAAGATATACACACACACACACACACACACACATACACACACACGTGTGTGTATGTGTGTGTATATGTATAGTCAAGAAAAATATATAAAATAGAATTTTTTTTTCCATACATGAAATAAAACTGTATAATAACATAATATATCACGTGGTAATAAATTATCCCTGGTAAATTGTCTGGCAGATCTAACAATTTTCAAACCATCCTCGTCATGTTCCTTTGCCCACATAATTTTCTCGACTAAATCCGATAGATCACTTTTTATAGATACATAATGTAACCCAGGTATAAGATCTTTATAAAAAAATTCATAATACTTGGATTCTTGTTTAAATACCAAAGAATCGCCAGCAAGCAAATATGGAAATCGATATGCTGCTACTGTGCCATCAATGTTTAATTGATATTTGTACTATGAAAAAAAAAAAGAATATAAACTGCCATATAAATATTTGAAATTTTGTTTTTTAGCGATATAAATAAATTATATGTAAAATTACATATCTGCACTTTTTAAAACTTGTACGTATACAATTTCAAAATTATTATATGTAAAAAATATAATAAATTTAATATTAAAAAGAAAACTTAATAATATTGCAGAAAATAAAACAAGTTTTATAAGCATTTTGTACTTATATTAAATGATAAGATTAAAATAATATATAGTTATTCTTAAAAATATAACTTTAAAAATGTTTGTTAAACTTTATTTATATTTACCTTAAAAAAATTAAAAAATGATACATGTTTTTGTGCAGGCCCATACTTATCTATTTCATCCCTAAAGAAGAAGAAATTAGTAATGGAAACATTGAAAAGTTCTGGATGCTTTCTTGAAATATCTATTAAATTGAGGCGTTCCCTTCTGGAATCACGTCCACGCCAAAATAATTGCTCAATCTTGTCTTCCCATGGTAGTCCATTACCTTGTACGGAGAGTGTATCTAACATTACCCTATTTTCCAGGCATATTATATTGCAAATAAAACGGTAGCTTAGATTATAGGTATTATCAAACTATGTTATACCTTCCCATCGCTTCTAGAGATGATTCTGTGATGTCATATGTAGGCATAACAATATCTCTCGTACTTTCAGATCCACACCATGAAAAAATGGGATAAAGTGGATCTGTATCAAGAACAAGTGGCCAATCACCTAAATTCACAAAAAATTCAACATCTGGCAGTGTCACTTTGCGTGTAAGTGAGAGCAATATAGCATCCATAAATATTTTGAAACCAACATATTGTCCATAACATTGCCTATAAATCTTAATATATTTAAATCAATATTTATATAAACGAGTGTGAATTATAAATTGATAATATGATACTTACTCTATTAGATTTCAATGCATAATGACAAATACTAACGCTGGTGGGTCGATCATATTTTTCAATGATATTTTTACGTATTTTATTAAAGTCAATATTTGAGAATGGAGAAAGATCACGATGTATCTGAGTATAATTTTGTTGGCACTGATAATGCTCTAACCAATTAATGATTGATGGGTTCGGACAGTAACATTCTTCCTCGTAAACAGGACCTACAAATATAACTTTTGTTAGATTTTAAGGTTTTTTGTAAGAAAAGCAGATACACATACCTTTGATCTCTGAATGAGGCATTAATAGATCTTTTCCCTTAATCTTAACTTTAATCTTAACATTGAAACACGTATTAAAAACTTTATAGCGCATAATAAAACTTCCATCTTTACAGTCAAAAATTTGAGTCCACACACGACACGGTACATCATTAAAAGATTGTCCATATATTTGTCCAGTGATTACATTTTCACCAGGAGATTCCGTTAAACTAAAATATATACATAACATTATGTAATATTACAGATCATTATTAGATCAGATAACTTATAGAAATATCAATTATAGGTATATTTAGAATCTATCTTTAAAAATACAACTTTTTATCTTTAAAATTATTACACAATTATAAATCAAAATATTGTATAAAAATGGTTCAGCTTTATTATCGGATATTTCTGTTATTATGAATACAATTTAAACCATTCTTTTTATAAATCTTTAATATTTTTATATATTTGCTTTATCAATTTACATGTAATTATTATACTAACTTTCTTCCATGCAAATCCACAAGTTGCAAAAAGAAATATCTCGCACGCATAGTAACCTGTGCTGGTTTCAATCCTGGACCCCAGACAATAGTTTTCAATGGATCTATGTCAACATTTGTCGCTCCTGCGCAAATAAGCAACACTAAAAATGTTGCCAAACGCATACTTGTTGCAAATATTTACAAGACAAACAATATGCAGTTGTTCTTTGTTGGCACAATAGTTCTAAAAAAAATGTCTAATTTCTTAGTCATCGTAAAAGGTTATGATACATACATCTTTTTATTATTAACATTTTAATTACTTACCTGTATAAAAATAAAAGAATCATGTAGTAGTTTATTACCTAATTTGTTTATTTCTTTCAAGCTTGTATTCATTTACAACCTTATTGTAAATACAGAAATTTGTAATGCCGGTTGTCTGATTTGACAGTTGAAATCTTTTTTATATTCACTGCACTCTGCAATATGTATGATATGTGTGTGGTGTGTGTGTGTACTTAGTATATATGTACATATGAATAAGATTCATTTGCCTGTTTCCTTCTTCTACAAAGCCTCTTTGAATAAATGTATCTTCATGTGCTCTCGAAGATAATAAATGAAAATAAATGAAAAATAGTATAATTATAATGTATCTAAATAAACGTATCATAAAATTACATCTTATAAGTATTTATATTTATACCAATTTATACTACATATGATTTCAAAAATATAACGAAATAAGATACTGCACATGGCAATTTTTAAGAATAGATTAGCAGGAAAAACAGAGACTAACAAAGAGTAATATATCTTTAATATATAAATTTAATAACGTTTTTATATATCTCATGTATATATCATCGTATATATACTATTATTATATTATTATTATATATATACTATTTATGGCTATATAATTTACATGAATTTTTATTAATGAAACCTATAACTTTTTGTGTATACTTTTATACATAAATAAATATAATTCTGTATTTCTATATGTAAATCGTAAAATCAACAGTGTATACATAATTACATTAAATATTAGAAGATTTAAGTAAATAAATATGTAGTATAACGCTCTTTCTTTCGATTTTCTTATATTTTGTAAATTTGTGTATTTTCATGCGTAGAACTTAAGAATGACGATTTTGCTTTTTAGAATATATTCTAAAAAGCAAAATCGTCACTCTTAAGTCATTTATTTTTTTTTTTTTTAATTTCAAAGTTTTTTCAAAGTTTTGATATTTGAACTTCAATCCACATAAACAAAAATAAAAGAAGTATTATATAATTTAAATCACAAACTATTTTCAGCTATAATTTATATAAGAAACTAATTGTGTTTTTAATAAATTAAGGTAGAGAACATAATAAAGTAAATATGCAACCATAAATTATCGAATAATAATTTTCTTACAAAAAATGTTGAAAGTAAAAAAATGGGATTTGAATTTTTTTTCTAGAATATTTTATATCTGAAAGTATACAAATTTATAAAATTATAGGAAAATCGGAGGAGAGAGCATTAGACTGCATTATTGCATATTTATCGAAATTTACATAAATATATATTACATCTTTCACTTGCGTATTAGAAAAATACGCTTAATATAAAAGAATGACGATGATACTACATAGAGAAACCGTTTGCATTCCATATTTTTGTTTCGTAAAAATTCTTCCACTCTCAAGGCTTCCAGCCGAGGAAACTGTCCTGTATAACTATCTGCTTGAATATGCTGTTCGTCATGGATTGTACAGGTTTTCGATTTCGTTGAGCTTCCATAATATAAGAGACTTTTCCTCGGGCCTCCGCTCGTGATATATCACCTCTTAAACCGAGCAGTCTGATCAAATGATCTTCGGTCATGTCAGGATATTTCTCGACTAACGAGTGCAAATCGAGGGAGAGAATCTCTGCGTCCTCACACCTCAGCACCTCGGCAAGGCGTTTTATTATTTCGAATGGCGAATTGAAGTTTCCGATTTTTGGTGCGATCCTATCGAAGAAATTCTTCAATTTATCCGCCTCCGTCATTATCTTAGATGTGCATGTCAGGCATTCATCATAAGTCTTTAGCGATATTTTCCTTTGCAGCATCGCAGATATGTAACGCTTCGCGATAAGATTCTGTGCTTCAGTGATAACATACTCGAAATTCTTAGGACTCAAGTGATTATAATCTTGAAAATAATCTTCCAAGGTAACGCAGATAGTTTCCACTGGGATAGGCGACGACAACCATTTGGGGGTGATCAAATCCTGGAAATGCAGTTCCAAATCTAAGAAAGATTCCTGTAGCAAAATAGCCGCGGCCTCGTTCCTCAAATGCTGATAGTGTGCCAAGAGACTCTCAAATTTCACAGTGGCGTCCCCGGTAGTATTGGGCATCCAATATAATTGCTTCATCTGTTGTGCTAATTCGGTAAACTGTACACAATTATTGACTATTGTAATCATATGATGAGTGAAGTAAGGTACCTGGCTTCGGTCCTCGAAATGTTTCGTTTTAAATTCTAATATCGCCTGTCTGTACATAGATCCATATTTAATTACCTGCTCAATACATAAAATTAAGGCTTGCGCCGTTAAATCAGAGCTAATGGTTTTCGCAACTTGGAGATTTTGATCGATCATCTGGAATATGATAACCGGCGCCGCCGTGTGATAATATAGCTCCTGAGTGCTACTTTCAGGCAAGATGCCGCTCCTCCAATCGAGTTTCTCTGTTTCCAGCGTTTTTCTCATCCAATCCTCATAATTTTGACACATATTCCGCAAATATTTTTCTTGGAGATCGTTTATCATTTCGGGACTAAGAAGCGGACCGATATCGGACGTGTCAATATTCAATTCGGGGTGCTGCATCAGCTCTGGTCCTGTATAAGTATTCATAATCCATGCCAATAGAGAAACATATTCGTTTCCTTCTAGCCCACCGGCAATTATATCCTTCAAGTGTTGAGATAGACTTGTATGATACATTTTGACAAAAGTTCTTACTATGTCATACCAAGGTGGAAAGCACGGTCTGCACAGAGTCTTTACTACTCTCAAATCTTCAAGAATCAAAAGTCTTGTGAGTTCTAGATATCTCACCAACCACATTTTGTTATCTGCTCTCTCATCTACCTGAGTCCCTTCGATTCTGTTGGCAACTGACTTTTCCAGTACCTTCATTGCCATTTCCTTCCACTTTTTAGGTCTACCTGGTGCCATAAATCCACTTTGCTTGTGTCTTTGAATGGCGAATTGATCTGCTTTTTCTTCTCTCTCTATAATTCTCAAAGGCGTTACTATAACGGTAGGTTCCTTCCTAACTGTATTTAAAGTTCGACTCAGCACCAGCCTGATCTGCTTTTCCATGAGCTGCGAGAGCATCTCAACATCTTCGAAGTAAGCCTTTAGCATAACCGTGTCTGCCGGTGATTGATTTGGCAGTTTATGAAGTTCATACAGCAATTCATCTCTGGAGGTTTCAAGATCCATCAGACTCTGATGCGCATGTAGCAGTTTACCTTCGTTTATCCACTGTTTCGTCTTCTCGACACTCTCAGGAACAGTGAATATGTGTTTCAGGTTTTCCTTCGCGATAACATATTGGGAATGACGCATATTCTCCTCCTGCACCGCCTGTAATCTAGAACTGAGCTTTAGAACCGAGCTAAACAGCTGGTCAATATGATCCAGGTCGTCCTTGATAGTGGCAATACTTTCCAAAGAACTTTGCAGCTGCTCGAAGCCTACCCTGACTCCGTCCAGTTGGCTCTGCATCGCGGTTTTCAACATAGTTTCGACGGACGCCTTCTTCCTGCCGATCCTACGTTTGTACATGTCAATCTTTTCCAGTTGGCCTGGCCGTTGCAGGAGGTTCGCGACATACTTCGTACCTCTAGCGACCGCCTCCTCCTCCAACTTTTGCAGATCCTCCGTGTTCGTCGTCATTTTCGACGGTTATGCACTAGACCGGCAGGTTGTCAAAATCTTGATTCCAGAAAATCCGGATGTCTGCTATGATAACATAATGACAACAATCATATGAGGAGGAATCGCTGGTTTGGGGATATTTCACGGAGATCTTCCCCCGAAATGAGACAAGGCAGTCCACATGTAAAAGCGAGCTTACCAATTGGCTTCATGACGCATCGCGAAGACACAGAATTCGTTTTTCGATTGGTGTTTAACATTTCCAAACCTCACTCTTTTGCTCCATAAGGTTTCCGAAATTGATTCAGGTTAAGTAAGGTTATAAGAGAATTTGTTCGATGTAAATATGATAAAGATATAATATTATCATAAACAGATTGAAATATTTTATCGAGAGTTGTAAATGCAAAATCTTTTTCAGATGACACATTTATCACAATTGATCTCTCTTGGATTACGAAACGCTCATCCATTTCTTTTGGCATCATGTGGTCTTGATAACATAGGTTTGTATATTCGATATGTTTTATTTTATTAACAATGGCATAATTGGATGTACCCATAAATAAATTTTTCAAAAGTAAATTTTGTAATGTTTGTTAAAAAGTTGTCAACAGAATGTGAGCAGAAATTTAAAAGAATTTAATGGAACATGACAGATTAAAATATCATAGAAATTAAACAGAATCTCATTTCATAATCATGTAAATAATATATATTCTACTTAAAGTTATAAAATTATTCACTTTATTTCTTCTGATAATTTATTATCGAATACATAATTAATTCGTAAGTAATTCTACTCGATAAAATGACACAGCGTTGATATATTGCTCATTTTACTTATTACTATTTTAATTATCTGTAATTAAATTAATGAGTGTTTTTCTTATTTAGCAAAAGTATGTGTCAGATATGCCTCAAAAAAAAGTAGTACAAGTACCAGTAACAGGAGTGGCCATGCTAGACCAAAACATAGAGGATGGAAAGTACAAGATGGAACTAATGTACAAGCAGGCACGATATTAGTATTGCAACGAACAACTAGATTTCATCCAGGTCTTAATGTAAGTATATAGTTATATCTTTTTTTTTATTTCAAATACTGTTTACTTCATATATTATTTATTTCCGATTACATAGGTTGGTTTTGGACGAAATGGAACCTTATTTGCCATGGAAGCAGGCAAAGTAATAGTAACTTGTGAACAAATTGATCCCAACTGGGAACATCCTTGGATCAAACGAAATTATAGTGGCCGTGAAGGTCGAGTTATATACAAAAAACATTTTAATGTTATTCCTATTTCTCAGCATAATCGATTCAAAGTAATAGAAAGAATATAAATATATATTATATAGAACAAATATGTAAGATTCTTTAATTGTCTCAATATGTTAAATATATCTTCATATACATGCATATATATATATATATATATATTTTATATATATAATATATATATATGTATATGTGTGCTTGCGTCCATGCATATATGCTGTGCGTATGTATGTGTATATATATATATATATGCACACACACACATGCGCGCGCGCGCACACACACACATACACTAATAAAATCAATTAGTTTAATCTTTATTAACAACTCTTAATAAAAGATTCCAAATTGAAATATAATTAATTTTGCAATCTGCAACATAAACTATTACCAGATACATATTAAATATGAAGATGTTTATAAAAAATAAAAATGTCTAGAAAGAAAGAGGATCATAACATACTTTTTATATATAGAACAGTTCCTTATTACGTCAGCTATTTTTTGATGCATTCCAATCTGCCCATTGAAAAGACTGATATTTTACTGTATCATCTTCCTCGTGATATGTAGCAAATACCAGCGTCTTTCGAACATGACAACTTAATCTGCACTTAGCTACAATGTCTAAAATAGGTATTTCTTCATCTCTGCATACACATTGTATCATAAATTGCGAATGAAACATCATTGGATCACCTATAAATAAAAAAATTTTACAAATTTGTGGCTTATATGGTTGTAATTTGCAGCCAGAATTGTAGTGATACAAAGAGAGATAGGTCATACCTGGATATACCACAAAATCAGTGCCATAATTTTCTCCACTTGTGATATAATATTGTCTCTCCCAAAGATCCTTGAACACTTTGTATTTCAATCGCTGTTCGGGAGTAAGTGGATATTTCCATTCCACTGATTTTATGTTATCTTTGTTGGACCAGGGATATGCTAATATACAAACAAATTATCAGATTATATTATATGTTTATCATCTTTGATCTTACCTGTATGTACTTGAATAAGCATGTCATTTCTAGTCAATTCAGGTACTTTAGCTAATTCTTCTTCAAGCAATTTTTCAGTATTGATTTCTATATTATCTAAGGCTTCCTGTATGTTTTTATCTAATGGTTTCTTCATTTTCTTTTTACATGTGGGTAAGCCTAATATTTTACGTTTCTTTCCTTCAACAATCTTATCCATTATGGAAATAATCTAAGGAAAAATTTATTCGTTTTATCATAAAATTTTAAAATATCTCCTAACATAGATATATAAACAAATAATTACTTGTTTCTTTCTGTTATCTTTGAAGGAATCTGCTTGCTCCTGAAATAATTTCTCTCTGTACTCCTGAAATCTTTGACGTAGTGATTCATCTGGTGAAATATTCAGAGCTGTACATTCTACAAGGCAAGCGATTTTCTTTTCAAGCAATAGAGTGACTTCCTCTGGCAGCAAAAGCAATGGGAGACCTCGTATGCCTCGTCCAATTGACTTTGACATCGAACCTATTAATTCACCAATTATTCGATGATCTTGTCGAAGTTTCAGCCAGTCTATATGAAACATCAAATTATTACATAATAACATAAATTGTTGTAAACACAAATATATTTGATAATATATTGTTTACCATCAGCATTCCATATAAAAACTTTATTCGAATGTGAAAAAATAAGATAAATAATATCTGTATCCATTTCTTCGTTTCACAATTAATATCCACAATTGATATCCCTAACAAAAAACGTGCTATTTTATTATCATTATTTACAATTTTTTTTTAAAACAAAACAAATTTTTTTTTCCTCAATTGTGCACTTTTTCAAACAATTTATTTGTTGAATTTTTCGGATATCTTCGAAGGATATAGTATCATAATTTGTTTAACTTTAAGATTTATTTCTCTTTTTTTCATTAATTCTTATTCTTATTCTCTCTTAGGGCCGGTCTCATCAACCCTGGTTAAGTTAAACAGCAGGTTAAATTTGAGAACTGCCAACTGCAAAAATAAAAACTTCGTCATTTCTAACCTAATTTCTTGTTGTAAACATTTGTATTTGTATTTCAAAGTATATATTTATATAATACTTAGTTTATTACTTTAATCCACACTCTATATACTTTCTCTTTGTCATGAATAGATTACGAGACCAAGATCGATTTTGGATTTTCTGCTATTGGCAATTCTGCTGGCCAAATTAACTAGCCGATAGCGTTAACTGGAGTTGATGAGACTGGCCCTTAATGGCATCACACCTCTCTACTTCTTACTATTATATGGTGTGTAATTTCTCGACTGTGTATTTTGAAACGAAATGAAAAAGTGAGGAAATAAAAGTGAGAAAATTCATTATGCGGAATCTACAATGCGATCGTAATGTCATTACGACAGACCAATCGGAGAAGAAAAAACTATATATTCTCTTCTCTGATTGGTCGGTCATGTCGTAACATTGTAGACTCCGCATTAGAGTATCTGCAACTTCATATGTCAAAGGTTAATAAATTTCTTCACTTTTGTAATTTTCATCTCGTTTCAAGAGAATGACGCTTGATCCACGTTGCCGATCCACGTGGTCAATCAAATATTAGATCCTTTATATATAATATAAAAGATCAAACACCTCATAAATTTATGGTAAAAATACGATGCGAGTCTGTCGTGTAAACTGTGGACTAAAATGCTATATAACATTGCAAAAGATAATGTAATGTTGTATAAAATAAGTATAAAATAAGAAAGTATAAAATAAGAAGAGTATATCTTAATGTATATCTTAATAAATAAAGAGTATATTTTAATAAATAAAGATAGTATTGTTGATTTTAGAAAAATACCAATAACATATTGCATATTTGGATATAACAGATCTAATAAAAAAAAAAAAATGAAGTATGCATCACTTTTCAATTTTCATAAGAAAGGAAAGTGATTGGCTATCACCGCCAATTTCTGCCGCGTGCAGAAGCCATTATGCAAAAGTCTGTGCTTGGGCCCTTAAATGGATTGCAGCCAGAGATGTCCTTTCGAATTGGACGCTATCGATTGGTTGATCTTTCTGTGCGCTCTTCACACTAACCACACGATTGGTAGATGCGTATGCGTTTACACCGCCGTGTATCGTGCTATGTCCCGCAGGCCTCTCACGGATGAGTTTTTAACCTTTTCACGATACGCGCGATGTGCACCGTTCGTAAGGACATCATAGTCTTTCACTTCCCCGAACAATAAGCTTCGCGGAAAGGAGGGGTTAAGGTCGGAAGGGCGGGAGGAAGCGCGAGAGGCGACCGTCGAACATCTGTCACTGAGCGAGTGTATCAGCCAGTCAGTCGATCAACCCACCCCGTTCAGTCCCGAAAACGGTGACACTGTCATGGCACCCGCTTTTGTGATTTTTTGAGAACGCACGGCCACGCACCGTACATAACAACACAACACGCACACGATCCGACACGCGAGTCCGCACCGCTGTCACGCTCGACGATTTTTACACGGATAAACGGAAAAAACCTCCTCTCGTGCACACGGTGAGTACGGATTCATCGGACTGTTGTTTACCTGATGCGCGCCTGCAGCTTCATCTGAATGAAGGGCGAGCCCTTCGCGAAGCGCGTTTTTATCCCGCTTGTCTAATTATCCGCGGCCCGCATCCGTAAACGCGAGGCAATCGCGAAAAGAACGCGAAAGTGAACCTCCTTCACTCCATGCAGACGTCTATTGAAAAAATTACGTGGATCATGATTTCCTCTTGAGTGCTTTTCAGAATTTATATGATTGCCATACGCTCGTCTTGCGTCTCTTAGCGAGTATCGCGCATAGTAAGATAATGTAAATGAAAAACAGATTTTGTATTAAGTACACAAAATATCATGTATGTATTAATTGTTTGTTAATTATGTATATATTTTTTTGTTAATTGTAAAAATCATAAATATGTCATTTTGAAAGCTGCAGAATGAAATTGCTATTGATATATCTCTCCCTCCGTCAGTAATATCCATGTAATATTGTTAGATATGACACTTCTGAGACTTGAATATAACATATTAAATATCATCTAACAATTAGACCAGTGTACACTAATAATGTACTTACGTCGTAATTATGTCTTTTCTTCTAGATATTAAATCATGAGCTCAGGTAGACCAATAAAATGTGTAGTGGTAGGAGATGGGACAGTAGGAAAGACCTGCATGTTGATATCATATACGACAGACAGTTTTCCTGGAGAATACGTACCTACTGTGTAAGTATATTGCTATTTATGCTATTGATATTGTAGAACATCTGCTTTCTATCAAGAAACCTTTTTCTTGTAATTAATAACTCATGCATTAAGGGAATACTTTATAGTCTGGTTTTTGTGCCTTAGTTTCCTTTTCTTAGACCAATCAAATGGAGTGGCTAATAATAGTAACAGAATATGAGATACCTAACTTCTGTATACAGGAAGTAATTCATTTTGAGCCATCTTTTTGTTACTTCCTGTCCTTTAGATTCTCACTAGAATCTATTTTTGTTAAATTCCATCTCATTTGGCAATATCTTTGTCATTTTATGCTCTGTAATTAAGATACAACTACCTAAATGAAAATATAAGCAATGATTAAAATCTCTTTTTAGTTATTGTTATTTTTATTTTTATTTTGAGATTTTAAAATATTTAATAAATAGCAGTGAATAAATTAAGATTAAAATAAAATATATAATTAAATGTATATAAGTTGATTAAGTTTGTAATATTTTACCTAGATTTGACAACTATTCCGCACCAATGGTTGTTGATGGAATTCCGGTTAGTTTAGGACTGTGGGACACAGCAGGACAGGAAGACTATGACAGACTGCGTCCTCTGTCCTATCCTCAGACAGATGTGTTTCTCATTTGTTTCTCAGTAACAAGTCCTTCATCGTTTGAAAATGTTACCAGTAAATGGTATCCTGAAATAAAACATCACTGCCCAGATGCACCAATGATACTTGTTGGAACTAAAATAGACTTACGAGATGATCGTGAAACGCTTACCGCCTTAGCTGAACAGGGCCTTAGTGCTATTAAACGTGAACAGGGACAAAAGCTGGCAAACAAAGTATGAAGAAACAAATTATTCTTTATTTTATATGTAATCTATTTTTTTATATAATCTAAAACAGTTTAGTCTATAGCAGAACGTTAATATTTGTTATAGATTCGCGCAGTGAAATATATGGAGTGTTCTGCTCTTACGCAACGTGGATTGAAACAGGTATTCGATGAAGCAGTACGTGCCGTTTTAAGACCCGAACCACAAAAACGTCGACAAAGAAGGTGCATTATGTTATAAACGATGGAAGGAATTGACGGGAATCATAGGTATACACATATATAAAGCAACGGATCAAAATAAATTTGATCATTGAATGTGAAAAAATATGAATGTTTTAAAGAGAAGATGAATAGTACATGCATTTTAACGAATTATTCTGGCAGCTATAGAATATACCATATTACGGAAAGAGTACAATTTAATACTTCCTGGTCTCAACATAAGTCGTGATCACTAATTCACGGCCAGAAAGTTCAGACAACGAGAAAGTAAGAAGAAAAGAAAAAGGATAGACTAAATATTTAGCAGCATTTGCAGGAGGATGTTTACAAGTTACAAGCTTACAAATGTTTTTCCTTAAACTTACATTTATACATATATTTGCATAATAGTAAAAGGTATGTGACGATAGCAACATACAATCGATGATAGTCTAATGGAAAATAACTCGTGACATTTTTTTCTACGTATTCTACGAGAGAATCTCTGTTATTTAATATTGGAATCCTGTTATTTAATATTGGAGTCCTGCAAATCGATGATAATACAGTGTAAATGTGCTGTGATGATAAAGCATTAAGTACCGAAGCTTTACTTATCAGGGCTGCCAGATTTTCAACTTTTTACATTTACAATAGTAGAAACATTGATTTTAATACATATAACGCGATAGCTATTATAACAATCACAAGCTGACAAGTTTTACAAAAATGTAAAATTAGCATTATAGAATTATTTAAATATGCAGTGCCATAGCAACGAAAAATCAAAGGAATTTTGCAAGCACTCTTAAATCAATCAGTTTTGGACAATATATATGTATATTTTTTACTAACAAATACGGGAATTTTTAAAAGATCAAGATGTAGTCAGAGAAATTGGAATGCATAACGATTCTTTAGACAAAAGTAGCATGTTTGTCTTTCCATCATTTTGAAACATTTGAAACTTTTATTCTTATCAATATTTTTGATAAGATATGTATGATATGCATACAGAATACTGCCATGAAATAACATAACACGGAAATTTCACGGAAATTTCAATATTTCTAATATTAGAGAAAAAGAAATCAATAATCTTGTGTAATAATTATTGAAATTAAATTTTATAATGCACATAAGACATTTTGTTATTTAAAATTGCAACATATCTGTGTTGAAAGAAATAACATATTAATAATGTATATGTGAGTTTTTTAATATTTATTTTTTGATAAATTAAAAATGGGAATTTTATTATGATTTTACGTGTGTATTACGAAATTTTAATATGATTTTCTATTTGTAACGTAATATTTTTTATTCGTGCTTGTAACAAAATAACGATATCGTACTAAAGTTTCTGCATTAGTGCAATTTGATCTATTAATAATATTCGAACTTTTCACGTGCATAAATGAAATACTCATCATAAAAATAATAATCAAAAGAAATAGCAATTGATAATAATGCAAAATAGTGGTAACAAGTACATGCCATGCAAAGTCCATTTTGAAATTGAAATGGAAATAGCACAATGTATTTTTTTAAATACCATAGTATATCTCGCTCTCTTCCATTTATTTGTATGAAAATTGTTTATATACAAATTATGAGGAAACCAGTATGGTTTAGAAAAAGGTTATATATCTTCTATAAATAAGTGTTGCTATAAAGTTGCAAAATCATTGTTTTTAAATTCATTATTTTACAAATCGATCATAATTGCGATTGCACTTTTTTGCTAATTTTTTTCTATTTATCTAAAAGAATCAAGTTTTACTAACGTAGACATTATATATGCTCTCTAAAAACTCAAAATAACGAAATAGATATTATACTATTTGTAATTATGCTATTTTTTTTATATTTAAAAGCTTAAGATAGAAAAGATAGGACCTTTGTGCCATATATTTTTCATTTGTAATACATATATTAAAAAAACATTTCCAAATTATTTATGATATTTAAAGTTGGATTAAAGAAAAACTTTTAATATCAAAGTAACTAAGATAATTATTTAAAAAATATATATTTTTGCATTTTGTTTTTAAAAAAGTAATTTGAAAATAATGAAGAGCATAAACTTTCTTTTTATAATTTGCATTATTAATACAAATTTTATAGTTGCATAAGAAGTTTAACGATCGATGATCGTTTTGGCTATTCTAGTCTCAAAATGCTATGAGAAGCAAACGAAAAGACATATTGCAGCTTAATAGATGTACATAATGTAGCATAACGTACTTTAAATTTCTCAATTTCATATTTTTTAAAACGTAATTATGGATTTTTTTACTCTTGATTTTTATGCGCCAATAGGTCTTATCATGGAACCATTTAATTAATTCAAACATTGCAGTAATATTCGTCTTTTTTGTTTGATTTGTGTGACATGTTTGAAATAAAATACAATAATTGCTAAATTTTATATATATATATATATATATATATATATATTTGTTTAGCGATAATATATATTTATAATAGTTTTATTATCGTGAAAATAAATTACTAGAATATTGCTGAATTAAAAACATATCTTAAATAATTGTTTTTAGTATCTTTTATTTTCTTTTATTGCAATGTAAGATAGTTTAAATTTTTAATATGTATACCCCTGCATATGTATAATAACGCATTATAATTAAACATAATAATATACTACAAATATGTATTATAATGTAATACATAGATTGCATTTTTTGTAAGTAGTGCATTTATCTTAAATTTTTAGGTACTTAAGTTTATTAAATCTTTTATATTGCATACTGCCAAATAAATGATTAGCGACAATGCGACAATATTTGTTTATTTTGTATTTTTCTTTTAATCTTTTTTTTTTCGTTTAATATTTTTTATAATTTTTAATTATTAAAATTAAACAGAAAAAGATTACATTAATTAATACAATTAACAGGATAAGTATATTGCTTGCATTTATCAATAATAAACTTTAATTTAGGCACAATGTAATTTAAAATCACACTACTTACAATTTTTGCATTTAACGGAAATTGTAGGATGCGAATTACTTTCTCATCTTTCCTCTTTTTGACGAAATTATTGAGGGATTGCTATGAACCAAAGGTATATATTACAGTTTAAAATAACATCTATGTTTTGTATTATGGACTATTGCACATAAGTATAAAAAGAATGAATGTATGAAATGTAAAGATATTCTAGTCACCACGAATTTGTTTCTAACTTTTGTTTGTGTATGTGGATAATGCTCTCAGATTGCATATAAGCAGAACATAATCCTTAAAGATGGAGCAATTTAGCGTGTGAATGAGCGAAAAGGGAAATAAAGATGGAACGAAAAAGAAAGGGGATATGAAAGTAAAGATGCAACTTAATATTGTCAATTTAGATAAAATGCAAGAAAACCAAACGATGGGAATAGAAATTCTGTAGAAATTACAAATATATGTATATGTGCTAGGATACATAACTTTAATTATGAGTAATTTATAAACATTTGTCTATTTTCGTATATATGACAGAATTCGTTATTTATATACTAACAGGACAGCATAAGAGAGCGCCCCATCGTTTTTATGAAGTTTTTAAATCTATTGATTTATAAATTTATAATAAATATATTCCACATTAATTTTATAAATTTACTTTACAAAAAGACATATACTTCTATAACTATATTTTCTATATTTAATGCACTCTTTTGCTGTCAATATGAAAGCGAATCAGTAACAAATAGTGGCCTCGAAATTAATTTCGATTATCCTGTTTCCTTATATGAAAAAATTATGATTATGAAAAATTATTGACGATTGTAATGTGAGTAATATGATTATATAAACGCATATTCTATATGGCACTAGGAAGCATTTATTTTTTATTTACATGTATTTTAAAAAAACTTTTTCAAATAAATGATGCAATAAATTACAAGATAGTGTAATTTTTAACATTTTTAGTTATGTATATTTTGTCTTGTTTGTTTTTAAGAGATCCTTGAGATATATTTTCCTTTCTTGATTTAATATTGGCTGTCATTTTAGAAAATTTTCTTATGTATGTGTAAGTTAGAAGACATTTTAGTAATAAAAATATTTCTGCAATTATTATTACAATTGCAGAGAGATACACAATTTTAATTTTATATTTATTTTTTATCAAATTTTTTGTTTGATAAATGATTTCCATGCTAAGCTTCCACCTTGTTTAAATCCAATGCTATTTAACCCGAAGAAAAATTTTTCAGTCATTTCAAAAATATTTTTAGTGTTATATATTTATGTCACGCGAGAAAATACGTTCAAATTTATAATAATTTTGAAGATTGTCAAGCAATTTTCCTCTTTAATTACAATCCACGTCTGAATTTTAAGTGCTTGTGATTTAATAATGATTAATGAAAATAAAAAATTATAGACATTTTCTTTATTTAATTTTCCATTTTACCTGCGGTATTGTTTATCGCAAGGTCGAAATTACATAGAAAGGGACAAGGGCGCGGTCCAGGAGCGTCGGTTCGACGAGCCGGCCCTGGATCGGCCACGTGTTGGATGAAGACGGCGCGCGACCCGCTTGGCTTTGCCCATCTCCGTCTGTACGCGACAGGGGGCAGACGGGAGAAGTACGTGTGACATCAGACGAGGTGGCGCGCGAGGGGTGGATCGGGGATGCAATTGTGTGCTGTGCATGCGACATTGTCGTCCGTGTGAGCCCTCGCTATAGACGCGTCAGTCGGTAGTGCGCGTAACGTAACGTAAAACAGCGAGGCGAGAACGTGGAGCGGGGTCGTGTAGGGGCGAACACTACGTCGCGAATACCCTCTCGCGCCCGTCATCGCCATGGCTCCATCGTGCGCGTGGTCTTTTCGTAAGAACCTCAACCGGTTCCTCATCGATGCGCCGATCTTGCTATGCCTGATCGTGCTGGTGAGCTTGTTCAACCTTTCCCTGTGTCTCTACGAGGACCAAGTCGGCAAATTCGATTGGTAAATAATCGAAGCAGCCTCTCTAAATAATGCAAAGGGGAGAAAGAGAGAGACATGTATATAACTATGTTCCCCGCCGCTTGACAGCGCCGTGGGAACGTTACCGCGAGAATGTTATCGTCTTCTCCGGGAATTAATAACATTTGCGGGATGTTTCAGGAGGCAGAACTACGTTGGGAAAATTAAATTCGCCAGCTTCGATACGGTATCCACGGCGAAAAAGATTATTGTCGCCACGGAGGAGAACGTTATTGCCGCTCTTAATCTAAAATCGGGTAAATAAAAAGTATTTATGATTTTTTTTATTACACATTGTCTCGACATTCGCTTCTGGTCAATAAAAAGCGCATCGCTCTTTATCTCTTAGACATTTAATTGTTTTAATCGTTTCACTGTTGATTATATTGTTTTGGCTCTGTCAACATTACATGATGATGATTAAGCACATCTCTTCGTGCGCATTTATATTATGAATTAAACATTAGTCTAATTGTAGAGCATCGCGCCCTGAGAAATGTCATTAGGTAGATCGACATACAAATAAATGTATTGACAATATTTGTAATGTAACAGGTCAGATATTATGGAGGCGAGTATTGGAAAAAGGTTATGGCGGTCGTATCAGAACCCTAGGAGGTATTGCAGATGGAGATTTGATATCTGTAAGCGGAGGAGTTCCTGCCATCGTTCGCGCCTGGGATTTGGCGACTGGTCACATAATCAACGAATGGCCAATAGCTGAGCAAAATACCGACAGGTTTGTGTAAAAATGAATTATCATTGAAATATAATCTTTTCTATATAAGTTCAGGTTTAATAATGTTAACAAGATAGACAATTGTCTATAAGTATGCTATTTTTTTTAATATTTAACAACTTTAAGAAAGGTTGATAGAAGGAGAGTAATATGGATATTGTATATCATACAAAGTTGAATATTTACTGTATAATTGTTTTTAAAAAATTAAGTATATATATATATATATATATATATGTGTATGTAAAATATAATCCATTACTTTTGCAGACATGCATCTCCATTTATATCGTTTTCTACATTGGGCTTGTATTCTGCTGACAGGTCTTTTTATTTTTATTCAAAGCACTGTCAATGATATATGTTTTGTACACCTAACTGTAACTCTTGCTGTTGTAAATTAGGCTGCTTAAATTCAGTGCTTTATATTTTTATATATTTATCACTGTCGAATGATACACACATATATGTATACACAAAATAGGAAATGTTTTTGTGATAAAAAATTAACATTTTATTACAATTGTACAAAGATTGTACAAAGTTATGGAGTATATTTTGATGTACCAAGTATTTTTTTAGAATATATAATTCACAAATAATTTATTATTATCCAGGATAAAAGATGTGAAGTGGCATATCAAAGATGGAACGTTGCATCATATATTACCTATTTATAATAGTGGAGTAGAAGTAACATCTTATGACAGCAAGACTGGAGAAAAATTAAAGACTCGAAGAGTTTCCGCACCATTTATAAGTCGAGAAACAGAGTAAGCAATTTCAAATTTAAATCACATTTGTTTTCTCGCTTTATCTATTTATTAGTATGCAAATTTTCTCTTTCAATTGTTTACTTCGATTTTGAAAATGGTTTTAATGGTTTTAATTCTTTAGGTGTGTTCTAGCAGCTCCATATTTAGCATGTTTGAAGGGAGACAGTTCTTTAGCTGTAGTATTCTTGGTACATTTATTTGATACTAATGCACAATCACAGTCAGTTACGATAAATACAATATTCGGAGCTGGCGCACAAGGGCCATATAAACTAGAATCCGTATTTGGAGAAGGACCCGTAATTTCCATTAACGCTGATAACGATCAAAGAAAGCGGATTTTAGTAATCGGAGAATTTCCAACTCCCATACAGAGAGATATTTCTGGAGATGCAACTCTTTATGTTGTTTCTATTGATAATGAAAAAGTACTTTTAGAAACGACGTATAAAAATGGAGTAAATATTAAAACATATTCTTTTCTATTTCTAGATAGATTCATTAATGTAGCTTTTTTTACAAATTTCCTATTATATTTTTAGAGGATAGAAATAACAGCCACAAACTTGTTATCATCTGTACCTATATCTGATTTGTCGGTTACTTTGACTCATGCTTCTATACAATCGCCAATCATAATGGCATCTGTATGTCCCCGTCAAACGAAAGGGATAACGTGTCGTCACTTGTTATCTTCGCAAGATCATACCATCGCATTATTACAACACAATAAGTTGGTATGGACAAGAGAAGAAGCCCTCGCTAGTATTGTGGCCGTTGAAATTATGGAATTACCTATGTCTGATAGAGATCAAGCTATTGAAACGGAATTTGATCAGAAAGAGAGTAAGTAAAATTGTTTATATATAATATGTATGTTAAGCGTAAAAAATCTAGTACAAATCAAATGGAAAAGAATTTTTTAATAATTGAATTTAACAATTTTTTCATAATTGAATTTGATTAGATACTTTTTATATAATATTATATATGTAACTCATGTTTATTTATAGCAATCTTATATAATTCTTTTATTAATAAGTAGTATGCCAGACATAAGATACTATTTGTTGTATTACTGTAATATGTTGAATGTGACACATATACTTGTGCTTCCAAGATACAACTTATTTTCTTCTCACAAGGAGATGGCAAACATTGTGAAATATAAAACTGAATAAGTTATAGTTTATTCGAAAGGGAAGATCGAGAGTATAAAAAGTATAAAAGGATTTGAGTACATGGACCTTAATTTCGGAGAAATTTGCATACAAAATTAGTCATTCAGCATTTTTTTTAATAACGGTTATATCTTGTTGACAAAATTAATTTTTGTTATTATTTGTAATAAAATATTAATAATTATACATTATTATTATATGTATTGAAAAATAACGACAATTTTTACACATATATTAATTTATTTTTTTTTTTATTTATTATAAAATTCGGAATTTGCAGCACAATGTTGTGGGTAAAAATTGAAATAAAAACATTGAAAACACAAATGGATCGCACATCATGAACATTTGATAAAAGAATAATTTATTTTACACAAACATTTTACATTATGTATGCATTATGTTTGCAGGGAAACATAATTGGTTAACATTATAAAAAATTTCGCGTTTATTTGCCAACTTTGATGCGTACCAAGCATATTGTATCATATTTTTAAATTGTGGAGCGTTTAATAAGTAATGTGTTAATGATTGAATTCTTATTGCATTATATCGAAAATTCAATTCTATTCTTTTTCCATCAACAAGAATATCTGGATAGTTTTTCGAATTCGTTTAATAATAATTTTTACTTGCCTGTAAAAATAGATGTCGCAAGGTTGACAAATCGGAGTACACTTTGGATATTTGTAAATTAAATGTTGGCTTATTTTCATCATTTATGAAATTTTCATTATACATGTGAATGTTTTTTTGACCTCCCCAAGAATCAACAATTAGCAAAAATTGATTGTTGCCTTTAATTACATTTTACATTTTAATATTGTTTTTAAATACTGTTCATATAAATATGAAGTGAGTTTACCTGACTTTGAGCAGACAATAACAACATTTTTGCACAATTTTAACAGTTCATCGACTTCTATTTTAATGCGTACTCCAAATGTATCTCCCTATTCTATAATTGTTAATAAAGTCAGACAACCACCTTAATGATGCTACAAAACGAAAGGCACATTTATTTTTCTCTTCCACATTTTGGAATTGAGTTGCAGCAGCCATAGCCCACTGCTGTAATTGTTGCCTTGTTACTAATTGTTTCTGATTTCATGCTTCGGTAAATCAATCATAAACATTTTTTTTTTACAATATCCATTTTATCTATAAATATGCCACCTGTTAAAATTTCTTTCTTGAAACGTATAATTTCGCTATTATGGTGTAATTGTTGTTTAAATCTTCCTTGTAAATATTTAAAGCTCCCAGTTTGGATGTTTATTTGCAGTCATAACGATTTTTAATTTAACATCGAAAGATACTCTATCATACTTTATTTTACAAGATTTTTCAGGTGGCACATATTCTTCATCAGTCATTAACAACATGGCTTGCTTCATTTCTATTTCCTCCACATCTGCTTCAGTTTCGTTACGCAAAAAAATATTCGGTTTCCTCGACAATCGTACATTTCCCCAACATTTTTATAAAATTTTTGAACAATTTTCCAGCAATTTCTTTAGCAGATTTTGTAAATTGTCCAGGTGAATCGGCATAAATAAGATCAAATTGTAACAACATGTCTGTGAAAAAATTCAATATTTTTACGTTATATTTTCTGTGATGTTTGTAAAAAAAATAAATATTAATAATAATAAAAATATTAGCCTTTAAAATATGCGATGGCATCGGTTAAATCTTCTTTTGCAATATCACATTTTGTCAATATTTGTATCTGTTTCATCAAGAATGGATCTATATTTGCTTCTTCCATTTTTATTATTAATATAGAACAAAGATAACGAATGACTTCTACATTGATTTATACTCGTGAAAATGCGTGAGAATACTGATCAAGAACGTAGCTCTAACGATTTTTTCAAGTCGTAATCTGTGCGCATGTATTAGAGAGGACAGATATCTGCTGAAGATTGTTTGTAATATACACTGCCTGACAAAAATATGATACAATTTGCTTGGTCAAAATTGACAAATAAGCGCGAAATTTTTTACGTTAATTAATTATGTTTTTATTTCAATTTTTACTTACAACATTGTGCTGCAATGTCCGAATTTTATAATAAATAAAAAGAAATAAATAAACATTAATATATGTATAAAAATTGTTATTTTTTAATACATATAATAATAATGTATAATTATTAATATTTTATTGCAAATAATAACAAAAATTAATTTTGTCGACAAAATATAACCATTATTAAAAAAAAAATGCCGAATGCCTAATTTTGTATGCAAATTTCGAAACTAAGATCCATGCACTCAAACCCTTTTACACTTTTTATCTCGACTTCCCCTTTCGAATGAACTATAGCTCATTCAATTTTGTATTTCACAATTCTTGCCATCTCCTTGTCAATATTGAGTTTACAACATTTGAAGGATATGGAGAAGCTTGTTTTGATTAATAACACTCTTATTAAAACGACATATTGTTTATCGGCAACACACAATTCAAATTTCTAATAACAATCTATCTGTTAAGTTATATTAATTAACTCTCTTTTGTGAATGGCTGCTGGCAGGTATTGATGTAGACAGTTCATGTAAGTAGTGGAGCAGGAAGGCTGGTTTTAATGCAATATTTTGTTTTATTGCTACAGACTTATATTTGCATGGTATAACTTTGTGTATAGACTCCTAAAAATATTAAGAGGTGTAAAATATAATTTACGTGTGATCATCTAGAATATCCTTTAAAGTAACATAATTATATTACTCTCTGCATGTATATACTGCAAGAAATAAAAATCCACATTCGATATTTGATATGATTGAGTTCGGATGAAATATTATCGATACAAATAATGTAGCAATCATCATTAATGTATGATAACCAGCTACGTAAAATGCATGAACAGTTTTATGACTTTCATCATAGAATATGTAAAAGTCATTGAATTTGCTGAGAACATTCCATAATGCAATACAATAGCTTAATAATCATAAAATATACAGTTTGTTATTCTTTCCCTAAACATCTAATTTTTATTAGCCTCCTGCTGTATCATCTAACGTACAGATTTCAATAGTACGATTATTCAGGGATATATACATTTCCTAATGTTGTAATATTACTGTTATACAGGGGATGTTCTAAGTATGTTTCTTCGAAGGATTACTTCGCAGATTAATCAAGCCAGAGCATTCTTCCAAACGTTACTAGACTTCGTGCCTCTACAATCCAATCAACGTATCGATTTAGTACAAGATAAATTTGGTTTACATAAAATGATCGTAGTCGTTACATCTGCCGGAAAGGTATGAATTTGTTTAAATCAAAAGGCATCTTATATTACATTCTATATTCTTTGCAGTTATATGGTATCGAAACCAGAAAGGGTGAAATTATTTGGCAATTCAGATTACCTAATATCCGTGGTTTCACAAAACTATCTAATACAATGATTTTGTATGTACAAAGAGGCAGCAGACATTTTCCTCATCCACCTCAATGTGCATTATTAGCAGAAGACAAAGTAAGATGTGCATTTATATTTTATTTTCATTAGTAAATGCGTAAATCTTGTATTTATTTCATGATATTTCACTTATATTATTTTTGGCATTATAATATAGGAAAGTGGAGAAGGTATTATATATACCTTTAATCCGATTACCGGACAACCGTTGGATGGAATGGTGAAACTTGGTTATAGAATAAAGCAGTCTATGTTACTGCATGTAGCGACTGACGACTTTTTGCGCGGTATCCTTATTCTTGATGCACGGGATAAAGTTCATGTTTATCCTGAAAGCGCTACGGCGGTTGCAGCTTTATTTGGAAAAAATACGTATCTTTTTACTGCTGATCAAACGACAGGAATATTATCTGGCTTCTCTCTTTCATATAGTACAACTCAGGTTTGTTTCATGTCAATGATATTTAACTTATGATATTAATAGA